>NC_034409.1:148443374-148466100 GCF_002078875.1 Numida meleagris
AGGAAGGAAGGAAGGAAGGAAGGAAGGAAGGAAGGAAGGAAGGAAGGAAGGAAGGAAGGAAGGAAAAGAGAGAGAGAAGGAAAGGGATGGGATAGAGGGAGAGAGAGAGTGAGAGAGATCCATGTTCTTGATGCAATTTTGATAATTCCATAAATAATTTTTGAACATTTAAATTAAAAAATGAACTTTAGTCACTATACAAGTATGTTTGAAAAATATTTCATTTAGAGTCCCACTACTGTCTAGTTCTTTTGAAACTGACAGAATATTTTCTCGCTGCAAAATTAAATGTACATCTTCCCATTATCCAGAGCATATCTGAGCATTCAAAGTAAAACTGTTCACAGATGACTGAATAATCGGTACAATAAAATGTACTTTAATGCCTGTGTCAAAACACAGATGCATTCCATGCAAAATTAAAGCTTTTTAGAGATAAAATTAGTATCTTCAAGTCTGACTTTGAAAAAGTTTTTACATAGGTGATATTGCAAGCATCATTCAAATTTGAGAAAAAAGTATTTTAAATTAAATTTAAAAATTAGATTAATTTTCTAAATAAGATCAGAGCGTATTTGTATGCTGTATGAATTAAATGCATTTTAAAAGTGAAATAAATGACTCTTTAGTGTCAATACCTAGGTTTAAGGTATTTTCTGATTACACTATGCACCCCTGTAATGAAAAATACATAAAATTGCTTTCAAATAATCCAAGTGCAGACAGTGAGGATAGAAGAAATTAAAAGAAAAAACAGAGAAAACAGGATATGCACCCTGGTATTATGCTCATAATGAGTTTTAAAGAATTATATTTTCATTTAACTGAAATGGAAAAAATGTAAAATAATATAATCAGAATGTTGCAATTTTTTTTTTTTTAACAGCAGCTGCCTAGGGATCTGAGATTAAGAAATGGCTATAACTGTTGTGGAAATGACCAAAACATGGTTATATTTGGCATAATCAAGCTTGTGGCAAAAAGGTTGCATTGCAGACTTCTCTGGCATGTGTTTTTATTTTCTGAGGCCCTCTTTTGGATTAAAAATGCATATTAATATCATATACATTTTTATTTCTATTATCTCAGCCTCTCTGAAGTTATGTCAAGGCATATGCATTTGAACTATGTTATTTCCTTTTCATGATACTGAACTTTTTGTAATATATTTAGGATTTTAAAAATTATTTAGAACACATATATTTTTCATTAATAAATTTTTAAAATTTCATTACATATAATAGTTCAAATTTATACTTAACCAGAAAGAAGAATCCTTTTACGAAAACAATCTTAGAGAACAGAAGTCACATTTAAGCATGGCCTCAGTAATGGAACTAGAAACCTCAAAACTCACTTTGTATTATTTAGGCCTACAATTTTAAATAACTAATGGAAAATTTGCAGAACTTACAGTTCTAGAGCACAGATTTTAGAAATAAAATTTTAGAAATAAAATCTGTGCTCTAGAACTGTAAGTTCTGCAAATTTTAGAAATAAAATCTGTGAATAACTGCATTTTTAGAATGCAGATTCATCATTGTATCATTTGTCATAGTGCAGCATAATAAGCAGTTCTTTATTTATGTAAAAATATGTACAGTTCAAAAAACTTGACTTCCCTTTCTGATTTTTTTTTCTTTTCCCAAAAATATAGACCTTGTTCCCAATATTTATTTATCCACATTAAACTCGTGCATGATTTTTACTTACCTCGATAAGAGAGGACTGAATGTTTTTAGGCTCTCCAAAGATTTACTGTCCCATGATCCCGTAAGCAACAGTATGAACAGTTTTGGGGAGAAATCCTGAAATTACATCTCTCCAAACTGACTTCTGTATATTCTTCCTTCACACACCAAAAGTGCTAATGTTTACGTATATGTAGATACCAATGGGACTATAATGCTAGAAGTTTATGTTGTTCAAAAAGGATATAATACTTACAGATTTAAAAAATCACATAATGTCATGAGCTCCTTTTCACATTAAAAAAAAATGAAAATAATTCATGCAAACATATATTTACACTGTCATAGGCTTAAATATACCAATCAGGTATGCCACCAGAAAAAGAACTTGGAAGTAATGAAGTATCATCAGGATAAACAAGATATGATCTTTGTATCTGTTAAGATCATTAATTCTAGCAAAGTGAGTAGAAGATGAAGATGCTATAAGTGTTCCATAGATCTCTTTTTGGAGATTTACAAACATATACCAACTATACTCATTTTACACACATTCTCATAAATATTTCATCTCCTGATTAAGATTAAATTGCATGTAAGGCTATCCATTTTATCATTCAATATTTACAAAATCACTTCCACCATAAGCAGAATCTAAAACCATATTAACTGTCTCTTCATATTTCACAAAAAGTAATAATGTTAATTACACACTTGCACATATGTTCAAAAGAAATACAGTTAAAAAGACATACTTACCTGTCCTTTATAGTTCCTACAGCTAAGGTGAACATCACTGTTTATTTGTCTGAAAAGTAAACATACCAATGCTCTGGCAAGTTTTTTCCACAATAGTTCTTCAGTATTGCTGAGTTATGAAGTGAATATTGAATCTCCCTGAACTACCCAGCTAACAATCAAATACCAATGAGTTGAGACTTGTTTTATTTTTATGTCACTATAGAACAAAAACCTGTCTATCACACACACACCCCAAAATAATTTATGAGATATGTCATAGATTTTATTTGGTTTCAAATATAATCCTTTGAAGTCAGTTGCTTAGGAAGAAACTCATATCCTTTTACTTTATCACTAATAGTCTTTTTATAAATATCTTTAATATATTCATAACAGACAATACAGTTCATTGTTTCTCTCAACAGAATATGTCTTCTGATGTGGTATTTTAACTATTTTTACTTTTCAAATTAAAAACAAGAAAGATTTTAATTCTGACAATGACATGAAAGTGAGAGGGACAGTTACTGTTTCAGGCCTGGAGGGAACTCTATGGGCCATAGTCAAGAAAAGAACAGGCTTTTTCATGGTCTTCTTTTAAACTGTAATTTTTTATTTTAAAATCACAGCTTGTTTTCCAGGCAACACTTTGATACCGTGCAACATGAATTTAAATGCTGCCAGCTAGCACATTTACTTTGGTACACTGAAGTGTATACATCGTGAACTGGAAATTCAACCAGTTACTTCGTCAAAATATAAACAAATGTATCCATTATTTGACTGATTCTTCTCATTCCATAATTTGAGACAGAATTTCAACTGATTTAATATAAAAGATCCACTGAAGAAAAAACTACTCTTACTTTCTTGACTTAATGGTGGAACATATTCCTAAAGCACCAGGAATGCACAAGGAAAATATTGGTCCGTGCCTGACTGGGATAAAATCTATTGGAAAAAGATTTAGTCTGTGGCTGTGGAGATTGTTTTGTATCTTCCTCGCACAAGGATCAGTAACACAAGCCTTTAACAGTAAGCTATAGACACAAACAATGGCACTAGTCTGATTCTTAAGATGTGGAAACTTGGTTTGGACTTCATTCAGAGGTCAATATTCTAACATAAAATGTTGCTGAATATTGCTAGTACTACATTTGAGCAAGATATGATCAATAATACTGTAACAACATAATCACACACAAAAAAAAGCCTATGTGTGGTAAACAAGTAAACTAATAATAAACAGTTGGGATGTTAAATCTATGTTAAAAGGAGCTACAAGTCTCAGGATAAACTGAAAATAAATACAATATTATTATATAATTAACTGCTAAACTGTAAACTGAATATAAATAACTGTGAACTGAAAATAAGAAATATAATATTTTTATATAATTTACTGCAAAATCCGATAAGCAAGTTTTACAATATTTATGTGAAACTTTGATTATGGAGGCAAAAACTGACCATTTTACATCATTGTTTCTACTAAGCTGGTTTAATAATCTCTGTATGTTAAAAATACCGTGTGCTTTTTAATTTACTTTGGGGAAATTCAGGTTTGGATATAAGTTGTAAAATCCTATGCAGAAAAATCTGTGATTATCCAATTTAAGTTCTTTCCTCTAGGAGTTGTATACTTCATTCTCTTCCCCCTCACATGGTCAACTATATACACAAAAGCTGAATACAATTAAATACAAAACTTTGTAACTCTAACTGAGGGATTTATTGAACATTTACATTAGAAAGGAAAGGGATAGCATGACATTAAATTTGTACAAAGTATCATGTAGTCAGAGCTAGAGATTCTCATGAAAAAGATCTTTCACACACGCTATGCATAACTGACCCAGAGATCCGTAATTCGAGTTCCTAGTTACATTACTTTTCTGATGGATAAATTCAAAATAATGAGGTACTAAAACTTCAGCAGTAGATAGACTAATGAAGATCTAAATTACAGTTTACAAGCTGTGCCTAAGTTTTAGGAGGAATCTTAAAATAAACAAATATATACCATTATTATTATACTTCAATTTAACCACTTTTGACACAGAAATGATTATCAAAATAAGTTCTGAAACCAGAGCTATTTTTAACGAATAGCAGTTTATTAACCAGAGATTTTAATATTTTTAATAACAATCTCTCAAAAGTTATCCTTGTGCTGATATTTTTAAATGCTAACCTCTAAAATGAGAAAAGAAAAAAGTTGATAAAAAAAGGGGAAAGAGATTCTGGTTTAAGAAAGCCTTGAATACTTTTATTTCCTACATCTATTTGCAAAACAAAAAAATATCTTTTCACTTATTCATTATTTCTTCCCTCACTAAGTTTTACCTATTTTCCTTAAGCTTATATCCTCTTATCTTGTACTAAATATATACATGCTTTTTTGGATTATTCTATACGGTGTGTGTTTTACTTTATAAAATTCTAATTATTGTTACAAGATATTCAAGGCATTTAACAACAGCCACTATAGCAAGATAATCTGCAGTGAGGGTCAAAAGGTAATTATTTTCATAATCATCTGATGTATTTGACAGTTTGCTTTCTTACTTCTTTCTCTCTTGTCTGATAGTGTAAGGATCTTTCTTCAAGTTGAGTAAACATCTGATAGTGTAAGGATCTTTCTTCAAGTTGAGTAAACAGAGACAGTGTGAGGAAATCCTTACTTATGGTAAAGAAATTCAGAGTAGAGTCACCGTCTAAATCACATCTTAGACCTTGGACTCACGAGTAACTTAATCAAAAGAGTCCCAGTCACAGCTGTGATCTGAATATTAATGAAGAATAATAAACTCTGACCTATAGACTGGGTGAAAATGCTTAAACATAATCAGGCTTAAATCATCTGAAAGTAAAAGTAGCATTTATTTGAAATGAATAAATTAAGCAAGAAATGTATGATGATGCTGTATGTCTCTTATTAAACTATGAAAGAAAAACTAACGAGTGATTTATCTTTAAGAAGCAGAAAAATATTCAGAAAAAAAATCATTTTTATTTCAATGATTTTCTCTTTTCCCTGGTTTTTGTGGCATTCCCTGCAGGGATTTAAAGGACATTGAAGAACTACCTTCCAGGGCCTGTCACATTCTGAACATATTAAAAAAAGAAGCATTCACATTGACCCTGATTTCCACAGGAAATAAAATAAAACTCTCAATATTCAAGTATATAGAATATAGGATTTGAGGAAAAAAGTTTTCTGTAAATGTTCTCCAGAGAAACTCTGCAGGCTTCAATGATTCAGTTCTCATGGAACCTAATTTTAATTCAGCTGCGCAAAATCTCACCTCACTGGCCCTGCAGCACATATAGCACAGGCTAGTTTTCAAAGACCTCTGATCCATAAAAAAATTTCCTGAATAACCTCTGTCTTGACAAAAGAAACCCAGAAACTTCTTTTCAGATTCAGGACACAGAAAGGGAATGCTAATAAAAACTGAAAAGCACATTCCATTAATGGCAAGAAGAACATCCTGTGAAGCCAGCAAAGAAAACTAATAGAAATGCAAATCTGACAATGTTCAGAAATAGTATAAAATGGAAGAATTTGATTGATCCAATTTCAGCTGAAAATCTGAATTTTCACTTCTGGTGTTCATTTGAATGCTGAGCCTCAATTCCAGCAAACAGTACCATAAGGCATTTGTATGAGGACTTGACATATACATTTGTAAGTCACCGTCCCATAATAAGTCTTTAAGATGTGCTTTCTCTGAGGTAAAATGACTTGTTTCTCTTCACAGTCAAGTCAGAATCATCAAGCAAGTGATAAATCTTTGTTCTAGGAAGTCATGGAAGAAAACTCTTTCTTCCTTATTAATTCAAAACTGCTATTGTATAAGACCTACATACTTTCCATCTCATTTCTATGCAATACCTTTTGCATTACTATCTTCTATCAATGTGTTTCTCTCATCTACTTTGCTTTGTTTTGTTTATTAACTGTGAGTCAATCCCAAGCGATGCTATTATTTTATTAATTTAAAATCTCTTAGGTAAAATATATATTCACATAAAATGGACACTATGAGCTTACCAAGTCACCTGATGCAATTCAGATTCTTCTGGTGAAATGGTGAAAAAGGCTTACTTCAATACATTGCAATGATGTTTTGGGAAAAGAAAAATAAATACTTTCAGTATTGAAACTGTACACAGATGACAAAGATGTTTATGAACACATTTTCTAGCTAGTGTTTTTTAATTTGCATTTTAAAAGGCATATATTTTCTACAAACAGTGCATATACTGAGGCGATAATTCTTGCAGGTTCCCCAAAACAAAGCTTATTCAGTATCAGCAGATCTGGTGGGGACTGTCTGACCCTTCTTACTGCTCTCCGTGAATATGCTTGTTACTCCAATACAAGCTCCTGAGTTGCTAAGATTACAAACTAGTGAGCTGCTTATTTGAAAATTGTCTTATTTACAAATTTATGCTTTAGAGTTCTTTAGATGTACAGATTCCTAGAATAATAGCTAAAACTTTTTATAGGGAGTGATTTGGAAAGAATAAGGTTACAATAATTTATGTTAATCAAGTACACAGGAAGACAACATTTCAGCAAATTTTCATCAAATCTAATGAAATATTAACTTGTTAAGTCACATGTAAAATCATACTTTATCTGTGTTTATACTTAGGGGTCTGAATATGAAGTTGAATACTAGAGCCGTCTAACTATGCAACTGTTCTTAATTTTATCTGGGTAGTGGTTGTCTGGTTTCACCTCCATGGGAATGAATCTGCAGATAATCTCAGATATGGGAGCAATCATACTGAAAAAGTGTTTAGTTCCTCTTAGTCTGATCTGGAACTCAGGAGATCTGAATGGGGTCGTGAGCAGGTCAGTAATTCAACATCTGCTCAATCCTGCCTGAAATAGAAATCTCAGCCTTTCTGCTTAAAACCAGTGAGAGACCCAAATCACCTGGAGTTAAGGCATCCATTTATGTATATAAATCAGTTTTCTTTGTATATTTATGAGCTTTTTCAGTTTCAGGGCTTTTTTCTCTTCAGCAGCAAAATAGAAGACTAACAAGATGATTATTTATAATAACATATGGTCTTGCATGGCTGAAAGTGTCCAAGAAAGCAAAGGAAGTGCAGCAAAATATGTTTTGTGCATTGGTATTTTATATATGCAAACAGATCAATAACATTTTATCAAATATTCATCACCATAAAATGAACAAACTGTTCAAAATGAACAAACAAAATCCTTCAAAAGTAACATACATAGGTAAACATGCTAAATACTAAATGCATGCAATTCATTTTCTTTCAGTATGACTCAGCTAGAATGAAGGAATACATTTTTACTCTGCTGTGATCAGATAGGGGTGAGATGCATAGTCATCTGGGCTCTTAGTTTACTGTACAGTCCATGTGCAGAGTACTTTTCCCCCTTATCTCTGTACTGTCACACTAACATCAGATAAAACCAAGTAAAATATAAAACTAGCTTTCCAGATAACTAACTGTATTTGTTCTGTTCTATAAATAAGAAACGATACTATATGCTTTGGAAGTAAAGAAAAACAACTGACAACTCTTCTTTCCCTTAAATATTTGACATAGGAGCCTATAAGGGAAATAATTCACAGAAATAACTTGTCTAGAATAAATTTTGTTATGAATAAATTCTGTTATGTTTAGCCCATATTTATCTGCTTATTTGGACCATCTGTGAAATTCTGCTTAGTCGGCAAGGAAGTAAACTTTTTGTTAATAGTCCTAAATTGATTTTATGGACTATAATCTTCTAGGTAACATATGAAGATTGAAAAAAAACAGAACAAACAACAAAAAAAAACACGCAATCATATAGCTGTTAATATTAGTTTCTTTTTTGTGACTTTTTTAAAAAGTTCAAAGTGATCTTATTCCAGGATACTGAGCATTTTGAGTACGTATTATGGCACTTCACCCTCTCATCCAAGTTTCTGCCTGCTATAATTAACTGAAATCATTCAAGGGTACATTTTGTTAATTTTGATTAATCTCACAGGGCACTGATAATTGTTTGTAAGAAGATAGTAGCAGAACTGACTGATTAAAAAAAAAAGGAAACACACTGGAGTATCTATTTGCTTCAGACAAATCAAGACCATTTTAAAAATAATTTCTCACAGAGTCTAGTAAGACAACTAAATGTATTTTTCAGTACATAATAACAATGATGCATATGATTTAATGCTACTAGAACAACCTTCTTTTTCATCCATAAATTTGCATGCTGTCCTTATGCCTATCACATGTATTGTATGTCCTTGTGTCTATCGTATGTGTGTCAACACCAGTTTTGAATAAGATCCTTTGTTATAAATGAGCATATGTTGCATTTTCCCTAGACTGAGGATGTTAATTATTAAAGAAATGATTCTGAGAATTAAGGAATTTGTGATGGAGGACTAATATTAATTAATAATATGCCATTTTTAAAAGTACTGTGCTTAATGTATATTTTTGTTAACTTGTCAACCCTTTAATTAATATTATATGCTTCAAATCATCAATGCAATTTAACAGTTTTGCCTTATTTTTCATTATTAAGTAAATATTAATTTGTTTCTTCTTTACATATTTCAGTATTATTTACACATTTAAATATTGTATTTTTATACATATAAATAGATTGCAGATCTAATTCTTCTTGTAGTTATGCATGTATTTTTGTCTGAAAATCAAAAGTGATGCTGGGATGTGAAGAACAACACAGACTTCTGCACAAAGAATAATCAGAATCATGAAGTTACTGTTTTCAGAGAAAAACTGCATCACTGAGAGCTATATGGTGACACATGTTCTCCACATGAGACGAGTTCACATTTGTGGCAAGCTGTTGAATTTAATGTTTTAATGGATCATCATGTGATTTCCTGCTGAGCATGAGTCTAAATACTAACCTTGACGTTACCAAATCACAACTAGTCAGGAAATCACAGTTTTCATTTTATAATAAATGACACATAAACATAGTTATGCTGGTATTCTCCTCACATGCACTGCTATCTACAGTCTGCTCAGCCACCACTGTTAGACTAGGCTGAAGGTGAAAGTTCAATTTCAAGTTACATTTTGGAATTAACATGCATGAAAAGACAACTTTCTTTGCTGTTGCTGGTGATATTCATAAAATCTCTCACCTTTAATAATAGCTGAGATTACCTCAGATAATCCTCAGATCTATAAGGAACTGAACGCTATCATGAGAAAAACAAGAACGTGTGAAGCTTTATTCAGTAGAAGCAAAACATGACTACGAAGGATTTTTATTCAAATTGGTCTTTCTTTATAATGGATTTTAACATAATTTGAAGTATTTCATACTGTTTCAGCAAGCAGTATATTGAGCTTGTTGACAGAGCACTTATTGTGAGCTGAACATACCTGTCTTTTTCACTGCAAATAGATATGCAAAAATAGAAAACTAAAGATAGTAGTATTACCTCTGCTTATCTTTCAGTTTTGCTTCTTAAAGGATTCTTTCTTTACATTTTGAGTAAGCTTCTTCTACTGCAGAACAATGTAGATTTCTAGCTGGGACATTTAATATACAAAGTGGAACAGAAATGAAGTTTGATCAGATTCTCTTTGCAGTTCTCAGTCACTCTACTTGTGAGACTGACAAGTCAGTTCACTCTCTGCCTGTCATGAATCCCACAGCTTGACTCCAAGTGGTTTATGATTCTGTCATGCAGCTCCGCAAGGGGCAAGACTGGAGGAGAAAACAGATCTCAGGTACTTTATAATCACAGTAAATGAATTTCAGTAGCTGAGCACAATTGAATAATACAATGCTGAAAATGCCTCTGATAGTTCTGTGGTGTTTTTATTTTTTGTTGCTTTATTTTTTACCAATTCTGCTATTCTAGCAATAGATAATAAGAATCAATATACTATGACAATATGAATACTCTATAAAAACAGGTTTTTTTTTTTTCATGTTGTGTGTATAATACACATACAATGTAGAATGTGTATTTTTTTTCTTACAGAAAGGTAAGGAATCCCTAACTACAGTCAGGTAGAAATTGGATCTTCCATGCAAGTTCTGAGTTTTCTTTGGAAAAAAAAATCAAACTTTTTAAAAATGAAATTTGGAAGAAAATGCTTTTCAGGTCAGTTAAAAATTTTCTTTCTAGATGCTATGATAGAAGATGTTCTAAAGTGAAATGTTAAAGAAATATATTTCAACCAAAAAACGCATAGTATTAAGAAAGTATCTGCATTTCTGCAATTTTTAAAGTGTTATTCTAAAAAAATCACTTGTTAATATATACATTCTATTAGCTATTTAGATTTCAGATTTCAGTAAGTATATTTAAACAGCAAAATATTTTACAATCCAAGTTTTCTGTTTTCTTTTCACAACTTGTCACCCGTAATAAGTCAATCAAAGTAATCTTGTAAAAAGGTATAAAATAATGATTCATGGCATAGATTTTAGAAAGGTAATTGGTTTGCTCTGGCTATTTCATAATCCATCTTTTAAACACAGACAAGCCATTTAAAACAACAGACTTCAGGGGACAAGCTACTGTGTGACTGCTAAATTTGACTATAGCATAGTTCTGGAAAGTAATGCCATCTATTGATGCAGCACTCTCCTGACTGAACTGATTTGCTAAGCATAGTCTGAGAAAGCTCCTGTAGAACCTTATAAGAGGGATTAGTAAATATTACAAATGTTGTGAGCAGAGAAACTTTGATGGAAGTTTTCTTAGAAGAATACACGAAGGAGCAGATCACTCATGTCTTCAGAGCCCTCAGAGCATGAGATTTTACAACTTTTCAGCAGAGTTCTACATGGTAGGAATAGATATTTTTACTTATTCATCTCTTAGCTCTATCCTATCTTAAAATTGAAAGCTGCCATCCTGAATCAGGCAGCTTTCCATATAGGTTCAAGACTGGGGAATTCTGTCTCAGTGCTATTTAGTCTGACATTTCACAGCTGTAAGTAAAACCTGTAATCTTATGTGTTCCAGAGTGCAGAGGTGAATGCCAAAGTGAAGGGATAGTTTTAAAACCTCTTTCCTGTGATTTGCATGAGAAATTATGATTTACGTGGTTTATATAACTCTATGGTGAAGTTAATTATTACAAAGACATTTTCCTCTGCTACATAAAATCAGCTCCTATGTGTTGCTCAAGAAAAATAATTGTCAGTGATTTGCTTTCAATATAAAAGGCCTTTAATTACTTCCCACTGACGTTTAGATTATTAAAAATAAGTTCACCAGTTGGGATTTTTTCACTCATTCTCCCATTCCCAATATAAGGAAAAAAAAGTTTGAACGTATTGAACATAAGTCCTTTTCTATTGTAAATCTTACAAAATTTTCTGTCAAATTTTCTTTCATTCCATTAATGTATGCTTGAAAATTAGTTTTACAGCTCTTCACTGGTAAGGAGTTCCATACTAGGGTCATTTGTCTCAGAATCTGCAGCTGGTTCGAAAGAAAATGTGAATATGTTTTCAGCAGTTCCTGAAGGTTTGAACAGCTAGTGACCTCTGGGTAAAATGAATAAAGAGCAGAGCTGAGAATAAAAGGAAACCTCAGGCTACCATTAACTCACACTAATAAGGCAGACATGTTGCACAATGGTCAGTACAAGCCTCGTTTGTAGATAAGCCATAAAGTAAAAGCTTTTCATCACCAAAGAAAGATCAAAGGTTAAAGTTTATGATTGTTTTTAACTAGTTTTCCAGTGACAAATTTCTGAAATATGAATGAGTTGTTACACTTCAGAAAGAAGGGTATCTTTACATAGCACTTGATGTTTTAGGATACACTTACAAAAGAAAAAGCTTTTTTGAAGATTTTGGGAGACAGGAAGCTCTGAAGGGAAGAGAATATTAAGCTTTTTTCATAATATAGTCAAAGTAACAAATACATATATTTTTTACATTTTTCTGGCACTTAGTCTTCTACAAAAACAAAACTATTTCTTTTAGCATATCTTAATTCATTAGTATGAAATATAAGTAGGAAAAAATGATTTAATAAATTAACAATTAGTAGGAACATGTAGAGTATCTTGAACATTATTATACATTCTGTATATTTCCTTATTTGGACCCAATTATCCCTTTTTATTACAGTACTCGTGTAAAGTTTGTTTTTTCACAGAACTTCAGGGCTTAGACTGTTGGGAAGGAAGGAAGGAGGCAGGGAAGTGAGGGAGGGAGGGAGAGAGGGAGGGTGAAAAGAAAGCAGGAAGGCAGGAAGGAAGGAAGAAGTGCAAGTGGGAAAGAAAAAGAACAGAGAAATTTTGCCAGCAGGAAGGAACACGCTGTTTGATCAGTAATATTGATATTTTCACAGAAGATGATAAATATGCTTCATTTTTCTTTTCTGCTTTTCTATATTTGTGATCATCTTCCTTTTATTTCTTCTGAGTCAGAGAACTGATTCAGGCCCCTATTCATTTATTCATCTGTGGAATTCCACGTTTGTCAAGAAATTTATCACTTTAGGAAGAAATAATGGAAAATTAATTGAAGTCTTCAAATATCTACTTTTTGTGATAGTGCAGCTTAATCAGTAAGAGTTTCCTTGGTTAGCATATATAGGACAAATTTTTCCTTTAACAACTCCATGTGACCCATTCTGTAATGACCATATCTGTATCTTGTAATAGATTGGCATGATGTTACGGTTAATTACATAGGTTACATACTCCAAAAGTAAGGTCTCCTATTTATTTCCATGGAAACTACAACAGATAAAAAGAGCATAATGACACTATTTGAGAAAACAAATTCTCAGCTACAAAACGCTATTTTTCAACACAGTTGCCCCCATCAGTTATGCATTTTTATCAGCAGTGAACAAGATCCTGCATATCACACTCATAAAAATCTGCACCAATGGAAGTGACCCACTGTCACTGTTATCACTATAGAAATGCACTACCCACCCTCACTGTGCTCACATCCATGCTTTTGCCTCCATCAGTGTTCAGTAGGTGTTCATGAATGTCAACGGGTGCAATTTTCTTCATATGGAAGAATTCAGTTACACACCTTTGCCTCAAAGGGACTTCCATGTCAGATGCCAATTTGTTACACTGCCCTTATGCTGCGATCTGTCACATGGCAGCAAAATTTTAAAAAGTATAGGCAGGAAGGTTCATCCTCTACCGCCATACCACCAACATCCACCTGTGACATCATAGGTGAACACAGGAAAGTAGGAGGCATTACTTTTGGAGCAGCCCTCATACTACCTGTACTGCTTTTGCATTTTTTAAAGCTGTTCACTTTCCATATGCCCCAAATAAATGAGTACGTTAAGCCACCAAGTCCTGCCCTTAAAGTGACCTCTCTTTCTTCCCCAAAGTTATATATTAAAAATGTTAAAAGCTTGATGTTAATTAATGCAAATTCTCAATAATTCTGCCTAACATCTATTAATGCAAAGATTCTAATAATTATCTTCTCTGAGGACATAATTACAACTCTAGTGGTAACTCTCAAAATGAAAGAGTTCAATTTGATTTTTTATTTTCCCCTCAGTAGTGTTTTTTTTAATGAATATTTTAAGAATTGCTAAAGGTAAATTAAAAATCAGGCCATGAAAGTAGATTTTATGAGATGGCATTTATCTGATTTGGCTGACACCTCCAGATGAATTTGACATATTCTTCTTTTCTTTTAAAAGATTTTAAGTGGGTAGGCTGCACCAGAGTAAACACCATAGCTTTATTCTCTTATACAAAGGGAAAAGAAGTCTTTTCTCCCAGCTCACTCACTTCAGATAAACGTCTCTAAGGCTAACATGACTTCAAATGAATTAAGGGAGAATATAAGTTGCTTGTTACGCTGTCAAGAAAGGAACTGTACCACTAATAAGGACTAGAAGAAGGATCAAACTAAATTCATCTCCAAGAATCATTTTCCTTCATCTCAAGCTATTCAGCTTCTGAAGGGTGAGTCAAAAAAAGTAAGATAATGAGTTGAGCAAGGCTAAAGATCTGCCTTCTTATGACATCCTTTTTCCTCTTGATTTTAAATGCAGTAAACTTTTGAACATTGCCTGAAACATGGCTTTTAGCCTCAAGAATAATTTCAACATGGTAACATGCATTTCTCAGCCTTCAGCAGTTGAGGTCCATGCCTTGTATGAGAAAGCTGACTGTTGGATTCAGCACAGCCTGTTTTACAGGTAGACCAGCCCAACAGCTTCTATGAACTCTGTTCTGTTTGATAGGAAAAGGGGAAATTGTTTCAAAGTAAAAGAGGGGAGATTTAAATTGGATATAAGGAAAACATTTTTTACAGTAAAGGTGGTGAGGTATTGGAACAGGTTTCTCTGAGAGGTAGCGGATGCCCCGTCCTTGGAGACATTCAAGATCAGTCTGGACCACGCTCTGATCTTGAACCTGATCTAGCTATAGATGTTCCTGTCCATTGCAGAAGAGTTGGACTGGGTGACCTTTAAAGTTCCCTTCCAGCTCGAATGATTACCTGTGATTCTGTTTCCCACCATGGCTGTATGTGAAGGCTGGCAAACTTTGCATTGCAAAACTTAATGAATTCAGAGTAGAATTTTCCAAGGCAAGCACTACCATACAAAACTATATTGAAGAGCTGCTCTACGTCATTTTAAATTGAGTTCAAGAGAAACCAACCCTAATGTCTCTATTCAAGGTAATCAAACTTCCTGAAGGACAGATATCAAGCATTCAAACCCTGTCTCAGATCTGCACAGTAGTGCCTGACTTCTTATCAGAGTACCGCTTCTTTGGAGGATAAGGAAACATTTACGTAACAATATTATACAACTCCATAGTTACAAAATCAGCAACTCATGACAGACAATGAGAAATAAGATGATAAAAAAAAATTCAATAAATGAATAAAAAATAGACAAATAGTAGTAACATCACTACAAACCAAGGACTAGATTGCAATAAATTTCTGTTTCCTTTCTTTTTTTTTTTTTTTTTCCCTCCAAGTAGAAAAGAGGATTTTCTACAATCTAATTGTAGAACAGGGACTCTTGCCAGCTTATTTCATGCTATGGTTTACGTGAAAGTAAGTCACTTCTATAGTCTGGAAATTTCAATTTAAAAATGTACTTATTAAGCAAGTGAAAAACAGCTTGACAAGTTCCCAAACTTTAATTAAAATGTAGATAAGATTCTCAGTTATTTTGTCAAATAACAGAACAGTATTTCTGTAGACTGTGATTCAGTGTTCATGTGACTTAGTCTACCCACATTACAGTTTATTTCTGTGGCTTTGAGAGTAAAGTTTTAAGGAAAAAAAGGCAGAACTTATATATCTTATTCAAAAATACTGCTCTCTGAAATTGTTTCTTAGGCAGAAGTGTTCTCTTTCAGACATACAAAAAACAAAAATTTAAATTATGGTCACAGTGAGATCATCATACAGTGATCTCTGCTCTCAATTCCCCTGTTGTCTCAGTACTTACTGACAAGAAGAATGTCTTAGTTCTTAGTGTTTCCTGCACTTGCCACAGTGGCATGTGAATTCTAGCTAAACTTTGGTATAGTTTTTTCCTATTTTCTGTATAGACTCAACAACAGTTGGAAGACATCATTTAAAGGATCTTTGGCTAGTATGTGAGTCTGTAGGGAAACTAGATTCAGCTATGGTTGTTTTGATGGAATTACACGAGGCAATTCAGTTCAATGTGTAAACAGTGTAATTGCAATAACTGCAACTCAATAAAGCTGTTACGTCATGACTTCTTGTTACTTACATTGTAGTTGAAAGATATTTGAAATTCAATACTGTTTCCTTCTCTTTTTATCTATGAAGAGGAAAATGATTCTCTTTTCAAAGATCCAATGTTTGAAAGAATATAGGAATTAGCAATTTACAAACTGTGGGCATGTAATTTACTGATGGTAGTAGTTGTCTTTGTTGCCAGAGATAAAATGAGAACTTCATTTAGCTGGTGGCAGGGTAATTGACAGGCTTTCCCGAAGGTGCCTTTTTTTTTTTTTTCTTTTTTAAAATACATTTTAAGTTTTAAATATAAAATATAAATTCAGTTGAAAATAAATAATATATGTCTTTAACTTACTTGTTGATCATGCAGTATTTTTCCTATACTATTTATGAGTTCTTGGCAAGCATCAAATAATCATTGTTTCTACTCCAGGATGCTAGTATCCAAAGTGATTCACTTATTCAAATGTTCCATGAATCAGAGCTTGAAAAATGTTTGCAACTTATGACGACTAAAAATATGTGCATTCAGATTTAAGTGTAAATAAATTAAACGCAAATACAGGAAATATTTTAGGGAAGAGTATTGGGCTTTCCACTTACAAAAGAAGCAAATTTAAACAGTTCTCATTCTTGACATTTTCATCAATCTTATTATGACGAAGAACTCTTTGATGTGACCATCTCACAATCAAGTGGAATATCAAAAATACAGGCTTTAAAAAAAAGAAATATTTCTTTGATTTGGAACTATGGTGGTGAAAGCAATAACAGCATGAGAAATGGCTGAGAAGTAGATGAATGCAGTCCTGTAGACATTTCTATTATAGTAGGTTTTAGGTTATTAGAGAACAGGACAGGAAAAATAAAAGGTTATGGCAGAGTAGTGAAAGGAGGATAGGAAGAGGGGGAATTTTAGCGAAAGTGCTCAGAATTTAAAAAAAAAATAAATTGTGAATTGATAGTCAACCAAGAAGTCATTTCTTCAATCCAGTGACTGGTGTGGATTTTATACTTTGTTCTCTTGGTTATCAGCTCATTGGCTTTCCATTTTTTTTTGACAAGAATATTCTCACTTTTTAAATAGATATAGGGGTCTCTGTTCAAATTATACTGACATTGCAAAACAGTCATATTTTTTCGGTAAACATGGTAAGAAAGAAAGGAGTACTAAAGGTTGCAGACATCACCAAACTACAGAGAATTTTCTCTTAAATTCTCTTCTAGCAATCAAAATTGTCACCACGTTTTATTTCTAACTCCATCTCTCCAAAAGAGGACAACACTGACATCAGAACTAAGTAGATCTTTCTCTGTTGACTTGAAACTTCTCCATTTCTTTCACACCTATTCAGACAAAGTTGTCAGGATCTCAGCTGAGCCTGTGAGAAATGCTCATGTTCAATAGTACTGGCTCAGGCAGAATTCTCTATGAATCACCATTTATTTCACACTTTTACTACAGGGGGCAACATTAAGAAAAAAAGGCACGCCGGATTGGAGAGATGCAACAGTTTATATTTCCTAATTCTTGGTTCAGTTTTTTCCCTGTTTCCTCATTTGTTGAGTACTCTGGTGTTTACAGCCTATCCAATGGTTCTAATTCCCTTAGCGGATGTCCCGCTCCTGTATACTTCTTGGTTAACCCCTCCCTGTTCTCCTTCTATTCTCGTTTAATTTTTACTTTTTATGATATGATGGGATAACTTCTCATATTTATCCTTCCCCTCTGACTACCACTCAAACTGCAGAACCAGTTTGTACCAGTATATCTCCTGATGTTACCCAAAAATACAGGTCTTTTACTCTGCAAGCAGCAATTTATCTTGAATCAGAGCTTCATGGTGCCTCTTTGGACCGCTTTGGAGTCATAACATCTGATTTTTATGCAAAAGCAACATATCTTTCCCCACAAGCTCTAGAATAATACAGAAAATAAATATTTTATTTGCATAAATCTGTTGTGAAACCTGATTTGAGATATCATATTCTGCACACATCTCACATAGTGTTTGGGTTACACAGTGATTAAAATTTGGTCTCAAAAAAATAAAAATCTTTGAGGCTGTATGCATTTGCAATTTTTCCTGAAAAGACCAGAGTTCTGGTACCTTCTTGCAGCATTAAATCTTGTTTTTGTTCTTCACTGAATTTATAAGTTTCTGAATTTATAGAATATATTGTTTCCTGGGTTTCTTGTTAGCTACTTCTTATGCTGCTTGTACTTTAGTCGAATAACACCTTGAAGCATTTATGTGCATGTACAGCATGCCTAGCACATGAATATTCTCTTACTGCTGTACTTCAGCTGTTGCAACAGATTACTTGAGAATTCTACATTTCTAATCTAAATCAGTTTTGGGGCATTTTTTCTTTCACTGTTTGGAATCAATAGTGTTAATCACTAATAGTAAATTGAAGTAAACCACTGAAACTTTCCATATTAAGTTCTTGTTTCTGGTACAAGAAAAATACAGAAATATAAATATTCCTGCTTTAAGAAACTGGACTAGTGTCTTGGCTTCCCTTTTACAATAATTTAGGACTATTAGTTCTCTAAAAGCACTAATTACCTAACTACAATTCTAACTACCTGCTTTTTTCATCCAGTATTTGAAAATACATCCTATTTGTACACAGAGGAATGGAGTTCTGTCTCCTGACCTGTTCGACTGTATCCAAATGATCACAGATGTCAGGGATGAATACAACAGCTAAAGCACTGTAACAGCTTTCTGCAGAGTTTAAGCTTTTGGCTTAGCTGAACTTCAGGGGTATGGGAGGAAGAGGAGAAAAAAGTTGATGGGTGAGGAAACTGAAGTAGTCACTCAATTTCCTACAGATCACTGGCATATGTTCTCCTCTTGCTAATGTTTAGGGCTGCCACCCACATTCCTCACATGCTTGGGAAGGCAAGTTACAATGTACAGTGGGCTGGCTGACAGCAGTGAAAAAAACCAAAGATTTTGAAGCAGGAATGAGAAATTTAATAGAAATAAAACTGTACAACAACAAATAGCAAAAGAGGAATGGGAACTACACAAACCATTATAAATTGAACAGAAAGTGTTCAGAATTAAAGGAACGCGATGATCAGACAAATGTGTGAGTTAAAACTTAAGGTGAACTGTTAATTTTACTTACATAAGACTTCATTTTACTCATGCAGGGTTAATGATTTCCAGCAAAACATATTCCATTTCTGGAGTGTTCAGCTTCCCTTTCTGTCTTCACTGCCATAATCTTCAAAAAAATGTGAAACTTCCAACATTAGCTATGCTGTTTTAGTCTTTCATTTTCAATTGCTGAAGTTCCTTTGAGATTTATTGTTCAGATTTTAAAAAAATATATTTTATATGTATAAACTGGCTTTATCCTTGTTTAGATTGAATTCAAACTATCTACTTTTAAATTAAATATAGATTCAGAAATTCAAGGGATTTACTTCCTAAAATCTTCTCTAGGTCTTTGAAATTTCCTTAAGTAGCCCAAAACTTTTGAAATAAACATATTTATTTTTAAGACCTTTGAAAACAATAATTTTGTCATACGGGTTTGCAAATTTTGATTAAAATATAGGAATCTGACCTAGGACCCCATGAGGAGAGCACTGACCACATATTTTAGAGACTTTTTTCTTTATTTACTTTGTTAATTATTTGATGAAATGTACTTAGTGGAAGTCCTTTTGATTAAAGTGTAGGTGCTCTTGATTTTGAAATAGAATGTGCAAGTCTGTCTTATCCTTTTAACCAAGTTTTTAATCATGATGTGACCATCCATCCCCAGGAATTTTGAGTTTTTGTTGTAGCATGGCACAATAAATAACAGATATAATTGAGTTCACAGATGAGGAGTGATGATGAAGTGAGCCTGATTGTAACCATATTTTTGGCAAATACTGACACAACTAAATCATTGTAGAAACTGTACAGCAGAGCTGTCTCAAAAATTGATATTTCTGCACTAACTGTAGACAGCTCAGTTGTAAATGCTCACATTGGAGCTGCCCAGCTTACTCTCATTTTAGATTTAATGAATAGAAAAATGTCAATTCATGTGACTTGATTCACCCCATGCAAATTTATCTATCTAAAATAGGTCTCACCCTAAATATGCATAATTTTATCTTTTCACTAACTGCAGCTACCCAGAGCTAGGACAAATATCATACTTTAAGATCTTTCAGACTTCCAAGTCAAATAAACCCATAAATCATATTAAAAGTCTTCTGATACCTTAAGGCTTTAGGATACAGTGTCATTTAAATCGCAGTTTGGACTAAGACAATTCAGTTCCAAATAAATCCTCCTTCAGTCTTTACAGATTGAATCAAGCATGTAGTGATGTAAGTGACTGTTGCACAGTTGTTTTTAAACCACTGACATTTTGCCTTTCCTCTTTTCCCACTGAAACTAGGAGAATATTTTGTAGGATAGATTACTTCTAATTTTAAAACACACAGAGAATAGAGTCTAAATATCTAAACCATTCCAAGTTGTAGTGTTTAATATATACATGTTAGGATGACATTTATCAATCATTTTGAAAGACATACACCACCTAGAAGATTGAGCTATTCCTACTGAAGCTCTCGTCAAACAAAACCATACAAGAACATGTCATCATTTATTTCTTCTATTCTTTACTATGTGTGACAAGATAGTAGTAAAACTCAAAGAAATTTTTTAATAATAATATTGCTTTTGTAGTAATAAATATATTAAAACAAAAATTTGCAAAATAGCTAAAATAGGTAATTGGGTTTTTTTGTCTTTTTTGTTGTCGTTGTTGCTTACTTCTCCTCCCTCCCCACCCTGCAACCCGTACATTGTTTAATGCTTAAGATTGAGATCTACCATAAAAAAATGAGGCTTAGTGAAAAATTGACTTTGAGTAAGCACTGGCCTTATTTGATCATTATAAAGATTGGATGATTCTGAAAACAAAGTAAATTCTCTTCTCCTTATACTACTGTGAGGTCCCAGTACCGCAGGCTTATCTGCATGGAATTGGACAGATATAGAAGCTACAGCAATTCCCCAACTGGGCTTTACATTTAAAGGACTTTAAGTCAAGTATTAGGTTAAAATTTACATTCTTAAACTTTTATTCCTAAAAATTCAGTACTCTGGGAATAGTCAGTTTGTGTTTTTTTGATATGCTTAGGTAGTGCAAGTCTTATACTTAAGGCCCAATTATTTATTTCAAAGCTGTTCTCTTCTAATCCCCATGACAAATATATTAAACAGGATAAAGTATGTCCACCCATTAAGCCAGAATGTGTAATCTGTTTTCACTAACTCTATAAATCATTCAGTAAGAGATGTGGAGATCAGTGTTGGCGGAAAACTCAGCTAGTATATTGCCCCTGTGAAATGTCAAGGCCCTTTAGGCTGAAGGAACTTTCCTGTGTGAGATGATTGAAGGCGGTTCTTTGAACGGGAGTTGACAAAGCACTGCCAATGAGTCAAATGTGAAACATAAAATTTAGTGAACTGAAAACTTCAGAGAACCTTCACTTCTCCTTAGTTCTGCATGAATAGTAACAAAATATGTATTTTTTCAGTATGCATTACAGTTTTCTCAATAGGGAGTCTCTGACTTAGTATTGTACTATACATATGTATACATAATTGATATGTAATTTAAGACTCTGTTCTTAACAATGGTGGTACATTTTCCTTTTTATTAGATTTTAGCTTTATAAAGCTATGTGTATGACTTAGTTTATGAAACAAACATAAATATAGCATAAATTTTAACACCACAAAAGTCCATTATCTAAAGAATTGAAAATTTGAATGTGAAATAAAAAGAATTATTGTCCTCTTCCAACAAAAATAAGGTGACTGTATGATGTAACAAAAGTGATCATAGTAAGGTCTATATAAGTCTCTCAGTGAGTTTAGTCAGAGTGCTATACTATATACTCTACTATAATACTTTTAGGACTTGAACCCATAACACCATCCTACTTGCAATGTTATTCTGGCAAGCAGAGAAAGTGCTGAATTAAGATTTTATATGTAAATAAAATCAATTCACAGCTTAGATATCTCTGTTTCTTGTATAGTTCTATTCTGTGGAACTATGTGGATATGAGATTTCCCCGTTTTCATGATTCACAAAACTCCCTTTTACTAGAAAGCAAGCCACTTACTCTAGTAAATGTATAAATCCAAAAGAGTTAGATCCCATTCAGACTAATGTAGTTCGACAGTGCAGAAAATATACTGTATTACAGAAAAAAATATTTCTTTACCAAGGTCTATAAACTAGTAATTATACTGGATTTTCATATATTTGTCTGGAATTGATTTAATTTACAAGGTAAAGTCAGAAAATGCTTACAGAAGTAATGATGTTCAAATACATACTGTTCAAATCATGTTATTGTTTTTCAAAATTAGTGGATACTTTAGTCTTATTTTCTCAGCACCTTTAAGCAACCTGGGCCTAATTCATGCTACGCAGGAGTCTTTGAGACAAGTAAACCTGATCTAGCTGTAGATGTCCTTGGTCATTGAAAGGGATTTGGACTAGGTGAGTTTTAGGTCCC
>NC_034409.1:148466200-148477002 GCF_002078875.1 Numida meleagris
CACTACAAACCAAGGACTAGATTGCAATAAATTTCTGTTTCCTTTTTTTTTTTTTTTTTTTTTCCCTCCAAGTAGAAAAGAGGATTTTCTACAATCTAATTGTAGAACAGGGACTCTTGCCAGCTTATTTCATGCTATGGTTTACGTGAAAGTAAGTCACTTCTATAGTCTGGAAATTTCAATTTAAAAATGTACTTATTAAGCAAGTGAAAAACAGCTTGACAAGTTCCCAAACTTTAATTAAAATGTAGATAAGATTCTCAGTTATTTTGTCAAATAACAGAACAGTATTTCTGTAGACTGTGATTCAGTGTTCATGTGACTTAGTCTACCCACATTACAGTTTATTTCTGTGGCTTTGAGAGTAAAGTTTTAAGGAAAAAAAGGCAGAACTTATATATCTTATTCAAAAATACTGCTCTCTGAAATTGTTTCTTAGGCAGAAGTGTTCTCTTTCAGACATACAAAAAACAAAAATTTAAATTATGGTCACAGTGAGATCATCATACAGTGATCTCTGCTCTCAATTCCCCTGTTGTCTCAGTACTTACTGACAAGAAGAATGTCTTAGTTCTTAGTGTTTCCTGCACTTGCCACAGTGGCATGTGAATTTCTAGCTAAACTTTGGTATAGTTTTTTCCTATTTTCTGTATAGACTCAACAACAGTTGGAAGACATCATTTAAAGGATCTTTGGCTAGTATGTGAGTCTGTAGGGAAACTAGATTCAGCTATGGTTGTTTTGATGGAATTACACGAGGCAATTCAGTTCAATGTGTAAACAGTGTAATTGCAATAACTGCAACTCAATAAAGCTGTTACGTCATGACTTCTTGTTACTTACATTGTAGTTGAAAGATATTTGAAATTCAATACTGTTTCCTTCTCTTTTTATCTATGAAGAGGAAAATGATTCTCTTTTCAAAGATCCAATGTTTGAAAGAATATAGGAATTAGCAATTTACAAACTGTGGGCATGTAATTTACTGATGGTAGTAGTTGTCTTTGTTGCCAGAGATAAAATGAGAACTTCATTTAGCTGGTGGCAGGGTAATTGACAGGCTTTCCCGAAGGTGCCTTTTTTTTTTTTTTCTTTTTTAAAATACATTTTAAGTTTTAAATATAAAATATAAATTCAGTTGAAAATAAATAATATATGTCTTTAACTTACTTGTTGATCATGCAGTATTTTTCCTATACTATTTATGAGTTCTTGGCAAGCATCAAATAATCATTGTTTCTACTCCAGGATGCTAGTATCCAAAGTGATTCACTTATTCAAATGTTCCATGAATCAGAGCTTGAAAAATGTTTGCAACTTATGACGACTAAAAATATGTGCATTCAGATTTAAGTGTAAATAAATTAAACGCAAATACAGGAAATATTTTAGGGAAGAGTATTGGGCTTTCCACTTACAAAAGAAGCAAATTTAAACAGTTCTCATTCTTGACATTTTCATCAATCTTATTATGACGAAGAACTCTTTGATGTGACCATCTCACAATCAAGTGGAATATCAAAAATACAGGCTTTAAAAAAAAGAAATATTTCTTTGATTTGGAACTATGGTGGTGAAAGCAATAACAGCATGAGAAATGGCTGAGAAGTAGATGAATGCAGTCCTGTAGACATTTCTATTATAGTAGGTTTTAGGTTATTAGAGAACAGGACAGGAAAAATAAAAGGTTATGGCAGAGTAGTGAAAGGAGGATAGGAAGAGGGGGAATTTTAGCGAAAGTGCTCAGAATTTAAAAAAAAAATAAATTGTGAATTGATAGTCAACCAAGAAGTCATTTCTTCAATCCAGTGACTGGTGTGGATTTTATACTTTGTTCTCTTGGTTATCAGCTCATTGGCTTTCCATTTTTTTTTGACAAGAATATTCTCACTTTTTAAATAGATATAGGGGTCTCTGTTCAAATTATACTGACATTGCAAAACAGTCATATTTTTTCGGTAAACATGGTAAGAAAGAAAGGAGTACTAAAGGTTGCAGACATCACCAAACTACAGAGAATTTTCTCTTAAATTCTCTTCTAGCAATCAAAATTGTCACCACGTTTTATTTCTAACTCCATCTCTCCAAAAGAGGACAACACTGACATCAGAACTAAGTAGATCTTTCTCTGTTGACTTGAAACTTCTCCATTTCTTTCACACCTATTCAGACAAAGTTGTCAGGATCTCAGCTGAGCCTGTGAGAAATGCTCATGTTCAATAGTACTGGCTCAGGCAGAATTCTCTATGAATCACCATTTATTTCACACTTTTACTACAGGGGGCAACATTAAGAAAAAAAGGCACGCCGGATTGGAGAGATGCAACCGTTTATATTTCCTAATTCTTGGTTCAGTTTTTTCCCTGTTTCCTCATTTGTTGAGTACTCTGGTGTTTACAGCCTATCCAATGGTTCTAATTCCCTTAGCGGATGTCCCGCTCCTGTATACTTCTTGGTTAACCCCTCCCTGTTCTCCTTCTATTCTCGTTTAATTTTTACTTTTTATGATATGATGGGATAACTTCTCATATTTATCCTTCCCCTCTGACTACCACTCAAACTGCAGAACCAGTTTGTACCAGTATATCTCCTGATGTTACCCAAAAATACAGGTCTTTTACTCTGCAAGCAGCAATTTATCTTGAATCAGAGCTTCATGGTGCCTCTTTGGACCGCTTTGGAGTCATAACATCTGATTTTTATGCAAAAGCAACATATCTTTCCCCACAAGCTCTAGAATAATACAGAAAATAAATATTTTATTTGCATAAATCTGTTGTGAAACCTGATTTGAGATATCATATTCTGCACACATCTCACATAGTGTTTGGGTTACACAGTGATTAAAATTTGGTCTCAAAAAAATAAAAATCTTTGAGGCTGTATGCATTTGCAATTTTTCCTGAAAAGACCAGAGTTCTGGTACCTTCTTGCAGCATTAAATCTTGTTTTTGTTCTTCACTGAATTTATAAGTTTCTGAATTTATAGAATATATTGTTTCCTGGGTTTCTTGTTAGCTACTTCTTATGCTGCTTGTACTTTAGTCGAATAACACCTTGAAGCATTTATGTGCATGTACAGCATGCCTAGCACATGAATATTCTCTTACTGCTGTACTTCAGCTGTTGCAACAGATTACTTGAGAATTCTACATTTCTAATCTAAATCAGTTTTGGGGCATTTTTTCTTTCACTGTTTGGAATCAATAGTGTTAATCACTAATAGTAAATTGAAGTAAACCACTGAAACTTTCCATATTAAGTTCTTGTTTCTGGTACAAGAAAAATACAGAAATATAAATATTCCTGCTTTAAGAAACTGGACTAGTGTCTTGGCTTCCCTTTTACAATAATTTAGGACTATTAGTTCTCTAAAAGCACTAATTACCTAACTACAATTCTAACTACCTGCTTTTTTCATCCAGTATTTGAAAATACATCCTATTTGTACACAGAGGAATGGAGTTCTGTCTCCTGACCTGTTCGACTGTATCCAAATGATCACAGATGTCAGGGATGAATACAACAGCTAAAGCACTGTAACAGCTTTCTGCAGAGTTTAAGCTTTTGGCTTAGCTGAACTTCAGGGGTATGGGAGGAAGAGGAGAAAAAAGTTGATGGGTGAGGAAACTGAAGTAGTCACTCAATTTCCTACAGATCACTGGCATATGTTCTCCTCTTGCTAATGTTTAGGGCTGCCACCCACATTCCTCACATGCTTGGGAAGGCAAGTTACAATGTACAGTGGGCTGGCTGACAGCAGTGAAAAAAACCAAAGATTTTGAAGCAGGAATGAGAAATTTAATAGAAATAAAACTGTACAACAACAAATAGCAAAAGAGGAATGGGAACTACACAAACCATTATAAATTGAACAGAAAGTGTTCAGAATTAAAGGAACGCGATGATCAGACAAATGTGTGAGTTAAAACTTAAGGTGAACTGTTAATTTTACTTACATAAGACTTCATTTTACTCATGCAGGGTTAATGATTTCCAGCAAAACATATTCCATTTCTGGAGTGTTCAGCTTCCCTTTCTGTCTTCACTGCCATAATCTTCAAAAAAATGTGAAACTTCCAACATTAGCTATGCTGTTTTAGTCTTTCATTTTCAATTGCTGAAGTTCCTTTGAGATTTATTGTTCAGATTTTAAAAAAATATATTTTATATGTATAAACTGGCTTTATCCTTGTTTAGATTGAATTCAAACTATCTACTTTTAAATTAAATATAGATTCAGAAATTCAAGGGATTTACTTCCTAAAATCTTCTCTAGGTCTTTGAAATTTCCTTAAGTAGCCCAAAACTTTTGAAATAAACATATTTATTTTTAAGACCTTTGAAAACAATAATTTTGTCATACGGGTTTGCAAATTTTGATTAAAATATAGGAATCTGACCTAGGACCCCATGAGGAGAGCACTGACCACATATTTTAGAGACTTTTTTCTTTATTTACTTTGTTAATTATTTGATGAAATGTACTTAGTGGAAGTCCTTTTGATTAAAGTGTAGGTGCTCTTGATTTTGAAATAGAATGTGCAAGTCTGTCTTATCCTTTTAACCAAGTTTTTAATCATGATGTGACCATCCATCCCCAGGAATTTTGAGTTTTTGTTGTAGCATGGCACAATAAATAACAGATATAATTGAGTTCACAGATGAGGAGTGATGATGAAGTGAGCCTGATTGTAACCATATTTTTGGCAAATACTGACACAACTAAATCATTGTAGAAACTGTACAGCAGAGCTGTCTCAAAAATTGATATTTCTGCACTAACTGTAGACAGCTCAGTTGTAAATGCTCACATTGGAGCTGCCCAGCTTACTCTCATTTTAGATTTAATGAATAGAAAAATGTCAATTCATGTGACTTGATTCACCCCATGCAAATTTATCTATCTAAAATAGGTCTCACCCTAAATATGCATAATTTTATCTTTTCACTAACTGCAGCTACCCAGAGCTAGGACAAATATCATACTTTAAGATCTTTCAGACTTCCAAGTCAAATAAACCCATAAATCATATTAAAAGTCTTCTGATACCTTAAGGCTTTAGGATACAGTGTCATTTAAATCGCAGTTTGGACTAAGACAATTCAGTTCCAAATAAATCCTCCTTCAGTCTTTACAGATTGAATCAAGCATGTAGTGATGTAAGTGACTGTTGCACAGTTGTTTTTAAACCACTGACATTTTGCCTTTCCTCTTTTCCCACTGAAACTAGGAGAATATTTTGTAGGATAGATTACTTCTAATTTTAAAACACACAGAGAATAGAGTCTAAATATCTAAACCATTCCAAGTTGTAGTGTTTAATATATACATGTTAGGATGACATTTATCAATCATTTTGAAAGACATACACCACCTAGAAGATTGAGGTATTCCTACTGAAGCTCTCGTCAAACAAAACCATACAAGAACATGTCATCATTTATTTC
This sequence comes from Numida meleagris, assembly GCF_002078875.1. NCBI lineage: Eukaryota > Metazoa > Chordata > Aves > Galliformes > Numididae > Numida > Numida meleagris. The sequence goes on from NC_034409.1 coordinate 148,471,652, forward strand.
TTCTATTCTTTACTATGTGTGACAAGATAGTAGTAAAACTCAAAGAAATTTTTTAATAATAATATTGCTTTTGTAGTAATAAATATATTAAAACAAAAATTTGCAAAATAGCTAAAATAGGTAATTGGGTTTTTTTGTCTTTTTTGTTGTCGTTGTTGCTTACTTCTCCTCCCTCCCCACCCTGCAACCCGTACATTGTTTAATGCTTAAGGTTGAGATCTACCATAAAAAAATGAGGCTTAGTGAAAAATTGACTTTGAGTAAGCACTGGCCTTATTTGATCATTATAAAGATTGGATGATTCTGAAAACAAAGTAAATTCTCTTCTCCTTATACTACTGTGAGGTCCCAGTACCGCAGGCTTATCTGCATGGAATTGGACAGATATAGAAGCTACAGCAATTCCCCAACTGGGCTTTACATTTAAAGGACTTTAAGTCAAGTATTAGGTTAAAATTTACATTCTTAAACTTTTATTCCTAAAAATTCAGTACTCTGGGAATAGTCAGTTTGTGTTTTTTTGATATGCTTAGGTAGTGCAAGTCTTATACTTAAGGCCCAATTATTTATTTCAAAGCTGTTCTCTTCTAATCCCCATGACAAATATATTAAACAGGATAAAGTATGTCCACCCATTAAGCCAGAATGTGTAATCTGTTTTCACTAACTCTATAAATCATTCAGTAAGAGATGTGGAGATCAGTGTTGGCGGAAAACTCAGCTAGTATATTGCCCCTGTGAAATGTCAAGGCCCTTTAGGCTGAAGGAACTTTCCTGTGTGAGATGATTGAAGGCGGTTCTTTGAACGGGAGTTGACAAAGCACTGCCAATGAGTCAAATGTGAAACATAAAATTTAGTGAACTGAAAACTTCAGAGAACCTTCACTTCTCCTTAGTTCTGCATGAATAGTAACAAAATATGTATTTTTTCAGTATGCATTACAGTTTTCTCAATAGGGAGTCTCTGACTTAGTATTGTACTATACATATGTATACATAATTGATATGTAATTTAAGACTCTGTTCTTAACAATGGTGGTACATTTTCCTTTTTATTAGATTTTAGCTTTATAAAGCTATGTGTATGACTTAGTTTATGAAACAAACATAAATATAGCATAAATTTTAACACCACAAAAGTCCATTATCTAAAGAATTGAAAATTTGAATGTGAAATAAAAAGAATTATTGTCCTCTTCCAACAAAAATAAGGTGACTGTATGATGTAACAAAAGTGATCATAGTAAGGTCTATATAAGTCTCTCAGTGAGTTTAGTCAGAGTGCTATACTATATACTCTACTATAATACTTTTAGGACTTGAACCCATAACACCATCCTACTTGCAATGTTATTCTGGCAAGCAGAGAAAGTGCTGAATTAAGATTTTATATGTAAATAAAATCAATTCACAGCTTAGATATCTCTGTTTCTTGTATAGTTCTATTCTGTGGAACTATGTGGATATGAGATTTCCCCGTTTTCATGATTCACAAAACTCCCTTTTACTAGAAAGCAAGCCACTTACTCTAGTAAATGTATAAATCCAAAAGAGTTAGATCCCATTCAGACTAATGTAGTTCGACAGTGCAGAAAATATACTGTATTACAGAAAAAAATATTTCTTTACCAAGGTCTATAAACTAGTAATTATACTGGATTTTCATATATTTGTCTGGAATTGATTTAATTTACAAGGTAAAGTCAGAAAATGCTTACAGAAGTAATGATGTTCAAATACATACTGTTCAAATCATGTTATTGTTTTTCAAAATTAGTGGATACTTTAGTCTTATTTTCTCAGCACCTTTAAGCAACCTGGGCCTAATTCATGCTACGCAGGAGTCTTTGAGACAAGTAAACCTGATCTAGCTGTAGATGTCCTTGGTCATTGAAAGGGATTTGGACTAGGTGAGTTTTAGGTCCCGTTCAACACAAACAATTCTATGATTCCATGAAAAAAAAAAAAGAGTGAAAAATAACTAAGGGAGCACAAAGCTCAGAGAAGGAGTAGTATATGCTCACGACACCAGAACAGATATTCTCTGCTGCACACTTTAGTGGTCATGGTCATGATCTATGAGGTTTGTCTGAACTGCAGATGTGTGAAGGTCATGAGGACGACCACTACATTCGTGGAGGACCCAGGATGGAACAGATGGGTATTTCCTAGAAGAACTTTCCTTTGAACCCCAAGCTGGAATAGATATATTTTCCTGAAGAACTGTAGTCTGTAGAAGAACATCTATAGAGCAGACAAGTGAGACAAAGAGTGGAAGGGAGAAAATGGTTACATACTGACCATCATCCTTTCTCTCCATTCCTCTGTGCTGCTCAGGGGTGCTTAGAGGAGTCAGGAATGAAGGGAAGAGAAACAACTTTTGTTTAATGTTTGCAGTTGTTCTCGCTACCAGATCTATTTTAAATGAAAAATAACATATTTTCTCCTCAATTCAAGCCTGTTCTGGCCACTTTCTGACTGTCTTTATCTTATCTATGGCCTTTCTCCCCACATCCATCTGAGAATGAGTATGTAGTTGGGTGGGTATTTGGCTTTTGGCCAAAGCTAACCACCACAGGAACAAATGGTCTATTCTGTGGAAGAGAAATCACGTAATCAATCACAGAACGACTGAAGCTGGAAGGAATTTCTGGAGGTCAAATGGTCAAACACCTCTGTTCAAGTAAGATCACTCTCCCTTCAAAAATACTGTTAGATGTATGCATAATTGATAGGAAAGCTATATTCTGGGAGGAGTTACGGGTTATTCATTGTCAAACTGAAAGATAGTTTGTCTTGGATCTTGTAATTTTCAATTTTAACAAATCATATAAAGCAGGTAATATTCTTATTGGCTTTGATGCTAATTCCCACTTGTAGATTTTCAAAAAGTTTAGAGGATAGGTGTAAGTCAAAAAAAGTATCAACAACTCATAGATGCCAACAATTCATACAAACACTCAGAAAGAGATGAAATTTGATTTGGAAAAATACAACTTCTAATATTTGGTGATAACTGGAAAAATAACATAATATGTAGTTCTAGTGGAATCTATAGAACTGAGCAAGGGGACTAAGAATTACAACGAATAGCAAATTGAACATTTTTCACTCTACTGGAAAAAATATATATAGGAGTGTATAATAAAATGATTTTCTGAAACAAAAATAATTGATTTCTCCATTGTATGAGTTTAATTTAGAGAGATATGCAATTCAAGAAGGATATAGATAGGTTTGAAAGAACCCAGGGAGCAAAAGAAAATGGTCAGAAATTTAGATGACAGACAAAGTCTATAAAAGAGATTAAAGAACTGGGGATATTTAGTTTACAGAAATGAAAACTCTAGAATAGTATGATGCATAGAAAAGGAGTAGTCTCTCCCTGCCTATTGTAAACAGCATTAACTGAATAATTGTTAAAGTCTTCGATGTCAGAAAAGCTGGATGTTTTTGAGTCTTTCAGATCTGTTGAAAGCGATACATAAGTTCTTAATATGTTTTATTTTTTTGCAACTATCTCTGTTTGACAGAAAATGGGAATATTCTGCTCGCCAGCTATGAGTCCAGAACAGTAGGATGAGATTTCTTTTCAAAGTCATGTCTTGTATCTCAGAGAACAACAATATGGATATAATTACTTATGAATCAACTGAAAAAAGCATTTTGGAAATGAATAATAATACTCTCTATACAGGAAGCACATTATTTAAAAGTATAAATGGAATCCCAGAGAGACTTGGAAAAGATTACTAATAAAATTTTATACTGTAAATGTGCTTGCGGTAGGAGAATGCTATATTGTTCTATTGCCAAATAAAGACTTAATCAGCATGTTTGCACTATCCATGCCAGCAGCAACTGAAAGAAATAAGATTTTATTTTGGAACATCTAAAAGCAACAGCTTTCTATGTGGGATGTAAACACGCCAAAATTGTTAAACTAAAGCTTTCGTTTTCACTGTTTTTTTGGAGGGAAAAAAAGTTTGTCTTGTTTTTTAAGCATAACTGTAACTAGGAATATCTAGGATGTGGGGGGAGATTTAACAACAAAGAGCCCAACAGACTCTGGTAGATCTTATCTCTATGAGGCCTCCCGAGTCTGGAGACAGGGCTAAGGTGTAAACAGAATAGTCTTTAGTACGCACAGCTAATGTGGTCACTTCTGGGACAGTTAAGCAACCCTTTGTTTGTTATCTACGTTGTTGTGAAGAACTTAAGGATAATTAACCGTGAGTGGATTTACTGCTTACGAGTGAAGGATATATAAGGTGTGTGTAAAACACAGTAAGAGAACTTGCTATTCTAAGAACTAGCTAACTTGCTATTCTGAGAACTTGCTATTCTGATGCCACACTGACTGGGGGAATTCTGTAACGGGACCAAGCGCCGACATTAGGATGCTATGTAAGTGCCACAACATTAGTCAGTGAGCACAAACTAGAACACAGGATGTTCCATCTTTGCTGTCTAGGTGATGGAGCACTCAAACAGGTTGCAAGAAGAGATTGCAGAGTCTCCCTCCTTAGAGTCCTTCTTGATCCATCTGGACATGTTCCTCAGTAACCTGCTTCAGGTGTCACTGCTTGAGCAAGGAGTTTAGACCAGATAACTTCCAGGGGTCACCTTCTCCTTCAGCATTTTCTGCAATTTGTTGTGTAGGACTCCATTCACCCGTCTTCCACCTCCAATACTGTCCCCAGAATATGGCAGAATCCATCAGTGAACAAAGCATATTGCTTCTTATTTTTGGTATTTTATTATACAGTAAGGCCTCTTCAACACATCACCTTCTTCTCTGACAATACTTGGAAATCTTTGCCTTTGGACTATCCTATGGTCACTTCCAGATTTGCTAGGTAATTGAGATTTCCTGTCTGAGCCCACTGCGTGATCAGTGCAACCCACTTACTCCATGTAGCATCAATTGCTTAACATGTGGAGTGGACTCCCCCTTTGAACATGAATTCCAACACTGGCAGTTAGGGTGCCAAGAGGAGCTGTGCTTCAGTACAAACTACATCTGAAGCAACTCAAAACCCTTCACATGCAGCCACTCTCTCTTTATCAGTTGGAGTGTAGCAGGTCTCAGATTCGCTGTATTCTGAACTCCAAAACCCCAAGGGTCAACTTCAAGTCTCTTTGGATGCTTTCTGCCAAATGCTCCAGGTGGGACCATTCTCCCCAGTCACAATGTAAAGCACATTTTTTAATCACATTCTGCCCAGACTAGCCCAAGGGTTGCTGAATTAACTTCTGTTTAATTTGAGCAAAGGCTTATTGTTGCTCAAGACCGCAGTGAAACTATTCTTATTCTGGGTCACTTATCATAGAATCATAGAATGGCTTGG
>NC_034409.1:148477167-148484176 GCF_002078875.1 Numida meleagris
TTCCTCCTAATATCTAACCTAAATCTCCCCTGTCTCAGCTTAAAACCATTCCCCCTTGTCCTATTGCTATCCACCCTCACAAACAATCGATCCCCCTCCTGTTTATACGCTCCCTTCAAGTATTGGAAGGCCACAATGAGGTCTCCCCAGAGCCTTCTCCAAGTTAAACAAGCCCAGTTCCCTCAATCTTTCTTCATAGGAGAGGTGCTCCAGCACTCTGATCATCTTGGTGGCCCTCCTCTGGACTTGTTCCGAGAACTCTACATCTTTCTTATGCTGGGGGCCCCAGACCTGGACGCAGTACTCCAGATGGAGCCTCACAAGAGCCAAGTAGAGGGGGACCACCACCTCCTTCTCCCTGCTGGCCACTCCTCTTTTAATGCAGCCCAGAGCAGTGTTGGCCTTTCAGGCTGCAAGCTCACACTTCTGGCTCATGTCCAGCTTCTCGTCCACCAGGACCCCCAAGTCCTTCTCTGCAGGGCTGCTTTCAAGGAGATCTTCCCCCAGTTTGTATAAATACCTGGGATTTCCCTGGCCCAAGTGCAGCACCTTGCATTTGACCTTGTTGAACCTCATTATGTTCTTGTTGGCCCACTTCTCCAGTCTGTCCAGGTCCCTCTGGATGGCTTCCCTTCCCCCTACTGTATCGACTGCACCGCTCAGCTTGGTGTTGTCTGCAAACTTGCTGAGAGTGCATGCAATTCCATCGTCTATGTCATTGATAAAGATGTTGAAGAGCACCGGTCCCAAGACCAACCCTTGGGGGACATGACTCGTGACCGGCCTCCACCCTGACATAGAACCGTTAATCACAACCCTTTGGCTGTGACCAGCCAACCAGTTCTTAACCCACCAAACAGTCCATCCTTCAAATCCATACCTCTCCAATTTGGAGAGAAGGATGTGAGGGACCATATCAAAGACTTTGCAGAAGTCCAGGTAGATGACATCTGTCACCCTTCCCCTGTCCACTGATGCTGTCACTCGATCACAGAAGGCCACCAGATTGGTCAGGCAAGATCTGCCCTTGGTGAAGCCATGCTGGCTGTCTCAGATCACCGTTTTGTTCCGTAAGTGCCTTGACATGTCTTCTAGGAGGATGTGCTCCATGATCTTCCCAGGCACAGAGGTGAGGCTCGCTGGCCTGTAGTTCCCTGGGTCATCCTTTCTTCCTTTCTTAAAAATAGAGTACTATTAATAGAGTACCTTAAAAAAGGGAGTAATGTTTCCCTTTCTCCAGTCACCAGGGACTTCACTGGAGAGGTGAAGGTTCTAACCACTAGAAAATGCAAAATTTTAGTTGGTCTGAGTACATAAAATATGCCCATATGGGTCAGAAAACAGATCCATCTAGTCCAATACTCTGACAATGATAGAAGGAAATGCTGTTTGGGATTATATGCAACTCTATCTGCTTTGTACAGACAGCTCCCTCCATAACCCTTGGTATCCCTAGGTAATAGAAAACAATAGCTGTATTTTTTGTGAAGTAAACAAGTTCAGAGAGAATTAACTTGTTTTTAATCCTAATCTGAATTTCTAAAAATGAAGTCTGGGAATTTCATCTTTATTTCTCCATGGAAATGTTTTTCTATTGAATGTATATATAACCATTTGTACAGACACTGTATAACATCCGTGCTGTGGCTATAGATTATAATTGTGAATTCCAGAGGGTTAGAAATGTACTGTATTTATGACAGTATTTGGAAATACACAGAATGTATGCCAGACTTTTAACCATAATTTTGTATTAAAATTTAACAAACTTGAACATGGTCAGGATTGATGAAGTTTTGGTGGTTCAGAGTTATGCATTCCATGCTAATCACTAACAGAAGAGATCGTGCAGTGTTTAACTGCCCAAGGAAGCTTTACTCAACTCATTCATCTCCCAGCTTGTTTATTTCCCATTTAATCAGGGAAAAAAAAAATCATTTGCCATAGACAGTGACAATTTCACCACCTCTTAGCACTCATCTTTGTTGGACAGGTGTTGTGCATGTTAACATTTATATCTGATTTGATTTTTCTTATTCTGTTGCTATCATAAGTGTCTCTTCCACAACTGCTTCCTTCTGCATGTCTTAGTAATAACTTTTCCAGTACTTAAGTAGCCTTTAGTCTTGGAGACCCAGCTTATCAATACTTTTGTTTTCTGCTTTCCTAGTAACCACATTCTAACTGACTTCTTGTAAGTTCAGCTGTCTGCTCTTACATCCATCACATTATATATTAATTTCTTCCTACCTAATTAGCCGAAGTTATTCAGGACAGATGGTTATTTGAAGATTTTTCTTGAAGTGACAATTCCCTTTAATATTTATGATTCAAAATTTATAAAGGGAGATGACATTTTTCATTAAGTTAATTTTATTGTGTATTTGGCTAAGTTCTACTGCCCTTTGCGTTCTCTGCTTCTTTACTCTCTTATTTTTTCCCCCTAATTCAGTCAAGTCTTAAGTTATATATGCCCTAGAATAGAACTTAAGTTTTGGCACTGTTCTGCTCATGATGAAGCAAAACTTCTCCTGACAAGTTCTTAGCAACACCAGTCAGAGTCTTTACTGGTAGGCCTGTAGTCACATACACAAAAAGAGTTGAACTCATCTATCTGGTGAAGGGGTTCTCTGGCTATGCAGCACTCCTTGGAATCATAGAATCATAGAATTAGGTAGGTTGGAAAAGACCTACAAGATAATCTAGTCCAACCATCCACCTACCACCAATAACCCCATTAAACCATGTCTCTCAACGCTATATCTAAATGTTTCTTGAACACCTCCAGGGATGGTGACTCAACCACCTCCCTGGGCAGCCCATTCCAGCGCCTGACCACTCTTTCAGAAAAGTAGTATTTCCTAATGTCCAGCCTAAATCTCCCATGGTGCAACTTGAGGCCATTCCCCCTCGTCCTGTCACTAGTTATAAGAGAGAAGAGGCCGACCCCCAGCTCCCTACAACCGCCCTTCAGGTAGTTCTAGAGAGCGACAAGGTCTCCCCTGAGCCTCCTCTTCTCCAGACTCAACAATCCCAGCTCCCTCAGCCGCTCCTCATAAGGCCTGTGCTCCAGACCCATCACCAGCTTCGTTGCCCTCCTCAACATGCTCCGGGGCCTCAATGTCTTTCTTGCAGTGAGGGGCCCAAAACTGGACACAGTACTCGAGGTGCGGCCTCACCAGGGCTGAGTACAGAGGGACAATGACTTCCCTACTCCTACTGGCAACACTATTTCTGATAGAAGCCAGGATGCCATTGGCCTTCTTGGCTACCTGGGCACACTGCTGGCTCATGCTCAGCTGAGCGTTGACCAGTATCCCCAGGTCTGTTTCCTCCACACAACCTTCCAGCCACTCTGCCCCAAGCCTGTAGTGTTGCCTGGGGTTGTTGTGGCCAAAGTGCAGGACCTGGCACTTGGTCTTGTTGAACCTCATCCCGTTGGCTTCAGCCCAGAGATCCAGCCTGCCCAGATCTCCCTGTAGGGCCTCTCTACCCCCAGGCAGATCGACACTTCCTGCCAGCTTGGTGTAGTCCGCAAACTTACTGAGGGTGCACTTGTTGCCCTCATCCAGGTCATCAATAAAGATATTGAAGAGGACAGGCCCCAGCACTGATCTCTGGGGAACACCACTCGTGACCGGTTGCCAGCTGGATTTAACTCCATTCACCACCACTCTCTGGGCCTGGCCCTCCAGCCAGCTCCTTACCCAGCAAAGAGTGTACCTGTCCAAGCCACAGGCTGCCAGCTCCTCCAGGAGAATACTGTGGGAGACAGTGTCAAAGGCTTTGCTGACGTCTAGGTAGACCACATCAACAGCCTTTCCTTCATCCACCAGATGGGTCACTTGATCATAGAAGGTCAGGTTGGTCAAGCAGGATCTGCCCTTCACAAACCCATGCTGGCTGGGCCTGATCTCCTGGTTGTCCTGCAAATGCCGCGTGATCTCCCTCAGGACAATCTGCTCCATAACCTTCCCTGGCACCAAGGTCAGGCTGACAGGCCTGTAGTTCCCCGGATCCTCCTTACGACCTTCTTGTAGATGGGAGTCACATTGGCAAGTCTCCAGTCTTCTGGGACCTCTCCAGTTGACCAGGAATGCCGATAGATGATGGAAAGCGGCTTGGCTATCTCCTCTGCCCGCTCTCTCAGTACTCTCGGGTGGATCTCGTCCGGCCCCATGGACTTGTGGCAGTCCAGGTGGAGTAGTAGGTCTCTGACCGTTTCCTCCTGAATCATGGGGGGTTTGTTTTGCTCCCCATCTAAGACTTCCAGGTCAGAGAGTAGAGTGCTCTGAGGACAACTGGTCTGGCTTTTAAAGACAGATGTAAAGAAGGCATTGAGAACCTCAGCCTTTTCATTGTCCTCAGTGGCCACATTCCCAGCCGTGTCCAGTAAAGGATGGAGATTCTCCTTGGTCCTCCTCTTACTGTTAATATATTTGTAAAAGAGTTTCTTGTTTCCTTTAATCCCAGCAGCCAAGCATAGTTTGAGCGGAGCCTTTGCCTTTCTAATTTTCTCCCTGCACATCCTGGCAACCTCTTTGTACTCTCCCCGAGTTGCCTGTCCCTTCTTCCACAGGAGGTAGATTCCCTGGAGCCTCAGGAAAAGCTCCCTGTTCATCCACGCCGGTCTCCTTCCCCGCCGGCTCATCTTGCGGCTCAGGGGGACAGCCTGTTCCTGCGCCTTCAGGACTTCCTTCTTGAGGAGCGACCAGCCTTCCTGGACCCCTTTACCCTCCAGGACCGAATCCCAAGGGACCCTCCCTATCAGTCTGCCCTCCTTCTCAGGTAACAGCCTACTTAATGAGTCTGAATGTATATATGACTACAGGGCTGGATGACAGTCATTCAAGGGTCCTGAAGGAACTGACTGATGCCAGGAACTGTTGACAAGCCACTCTCCACTGTATTTGTCAATTTGTGGCTGTCAGTTGAATTCTGTGATGACTGGAGAAAGGGAAGTATCTTTCATGCTTTTTAGAAACAAAAAGGAAGATCCAGGGCTGAAAGACATCATCAACAGCAAGAGCCCTACAAAACATGAAAACAACTATATTAATTCAAAGTATTGGATGGTTGAGCAATACTTACAATGGCAAGATCAACAATTGTTAATGAGTTATTTATATATATAATTGACACATGCTTTGTATACTCATGTACCCCGCTATTTCTGTGCACTGTTGCATCTTCTTACTAAGAACTCAAAATTATATATTTCTTCAGACTGTCTGAATGGATGCTTCTATGATGTTGTTACAAGAAGCAGCAGCAAGGTCTTAGACTATGGTTGTGGATGGTCTGCTCATATGTAATAGTAGTAGGTGCAAAAAAAGGGAAAAGAATTTGCTTATGTCAGGAATGCCCATATAATCTCTAGATAAGTAAAGACCTCCAGATGAGATATTCTCACCTTCACTGCTAACCCTTAAATGAGGTCTGGTGAGCCTGGCTCCACCCACTGTGGTCACTCAGGTGCATTACAGTGCACCTGAGCTCCCCTGGGTTGTCCCTACTTTCCCACCAGGTGCTCAATCACTGGTTCAAGCCGTGACTTAGCATTTCCACCACAGATGTACTGAAACCATATTAGCAATCATTAACATGATTATCAAAAGAAACTTGGTTTTTAACAAGTTTTCATCAGTAACCATAAATGCACTCAGACATGAAAGAAAGATAAAACGTATACACTAAACATCTAGGGACACCAAAAAAACCTGAAAACTGTGAACTTAAAAATATGTGCTAGTGCTCTGGATAAGCATGCAAAGATTAGATTAGCTGCCTGTTTTATACTGATTGAGATTTTCTTCTCCTTTTGGTGGTTACGCAGTTCTTCATGCTGTTTTCACTTGTTTCCATGCAGCTACATTTTGATCTTTGCTTCCTGTAAATTGTACTTGGCTGCTGATACATGAGTATTATTAAATGTCAAAGACAGCAAATCTTAAAAAAAAAAAAGTGTATAGAAAAGGTCATATGTTGTATTAATGTGCATAGAGTAATTTCAGACTCTGACATCCATTAGTACAGGCATTCCTGGCATGGCTTGTTTGTTTTTGGTTCTGCAGAACAAAAGCAATTTCAAGTCAAAGCTGTGTATATTTTTCCCTTATTTCAAAACTTTTGTAAGTAAGGAGTTATCATTATCATTTATGCTACCCAAATTATTATTACTTTCCTTTTACCCTTCTCCACTGGATAATAAAGTTGAACATTATGCATAACAGATGGTGGTGCTTTCATGACTACTTTGCACAGTCCCCATTACTTGAATAACGTAAAGATGCACTTTCTTTCTGAAAGCCTGTCAAACATGTCACAACATACAACATCTAGTCTTTTGTATATGGGTATACGAAATATGCAGTACTTAAATTAGACAGGCACGTGAATTAGTTTAGCACATGTTTGCAAAAACTATGTTTCCCAGAATGTTATCTGAAAGAGCATGTGCATCTGCAGAGATAAGCAATATGTTCTTTTGAGAATATCTTTATCTAGTGCATGTCTGCTTCATTCATCTTGTTCTTAGGATGTAGGTCAAACCTGATTAAATGTGTAGCAAAAGATTTTCATTTTTTTTAAATTTATTTTTGTCAACGGTTTACGGGCGTTAGGCCCGATTCCGTGACAAAGGGGACGGGGTACTCACGGGCCCACGTCCCGGGAAAAGGGGAAAGGGGAAAAGGGTAGGGAGATGGCCCTGAGAGCAAAGAACAGTGGCAACAATCTGAGGATAAACAAACTAATTTACTAAATAAGATATCAGAATGCAAAACAACACGCTATAATACAATATAAATACAATTTAAGCTGATAAATCCAATACAGAGAGAGAATGTCCCAAAATCAAGGTAGGCCTTACTCTACTACCGACAATAAGACGGCTGGAGAGCGAGGTGCTGCCAAGACGAGAGACGGCGGAAAAAGGGACGAGGTCTCGTGATCTGCAAGTTTTTATACTGCGAGCTTTTATCTTTTCCCTCCGGCTGGAAAATGGTAA
>NC_034409.1:148484186-148521009 GCF_002078875.1 Numida meleagris
CTTTTCCCTCCGGCTGGAAAATGGTAACAGAGGAGCAAAGTGCGGTGGGGAATGTAGTAGTCCTTCTCTTCTGAGAACCAGGTACATTCACTACATGATGTTATGATGTGGAGTACCAATAACCGAAAATCACAAAACCATGACAATTTTCATGTTCTGAAACAGTATTAATCAGCTCAGAACTTAAATACTTTACTTAGTTTTAAATTGCCAATATAACTTAAAATTCCACATCCTCATGCAGCAGTAAGCTGACAACAAGTTGGATGATTTCAGATTTCACTTCTAGAAAAGTGTCCTTAGGAGCCTGCTTTGCAGGGGGGTTGGACTTGATGATCTCTAGAGGTCCCTTCCAAACCCTACAATTTTGTGATTCTGTGATTCTGTGAAAATAGGAGTGGCCAGCCGAGTGGGAGACATGATTGTCCCCCTGCCCTCATGAGAACTCATCTGGAGTACTGCAACTAGACCTGAGGTCCCCAATTCAGGAAAGATGTGAAGCTGTTGGACTGGGTCTAGAAGAGGGCCATGAAGATGATTAGAGGGCTGGAGCATCTGTCCTACAAAGACAGGATGATGGAGCTGGGCTTGTTCAGCCTTGAGAAGAAAAGGCTCCAGGGGGACCTGATTGGTTCTTTCCAATACTTTAAAGGAGCTTATAATCAGGAGGGATACAAGGGGGTATAGCTTTAACTTAATGAGGAGAGATTTAGTTTAGACGTTAGGGGGAATTTTTTCACTCAGAAGGTGGTGAGGCACTGGAACAGATTGCCAAAGAAAAGATGTTGATGCCCCACCCCTGGAAGTGTTCAAGGCCAGGTTGGATGGGGCCCTCAGCAATCTGATCTAGTGTCTATTTAGTGGTTGGCAAGTCTGCCCTTGACAAAGGGATTGGAACTGGATAGGTTTAATGTCTCTTCCAATCCAAGCCATAATTGGGATTCTATGATTATTTTCTCCCCTTGTCCTGCTGAGGAGAAGGAGTGAGAATGTGACTTAGTTGGCACCCAGTGACCAGCTAAGGTTAATTTACCAGAAAGGCATATCCATGTGTTCCACTGTGGGGTCATACACAGTCTGCAGTGTGGGTATCTGCTCCAACAGTTTCTTCTATGAACCGCAGGGAAATAACCTGATTCACCATGGCCTTCTCCAGGAGTTGCAGGAGAACCTTGGCTCTGGTATATGGAGGAACTCTTCCCCATTCTTCTTCTACTTTGCTGTCTGCATGATTGTTTCTCAGTTGTTACTGTTGAAATGCATCACCCACCACCTCACTGTGCTCACATCCACTGTTTGGTCTCCATCAACATTCAGCAAGTGTCAATGAATGTCAATGGTTGCGATTTTTTTCACATGAAGGAATTAAATGACACACCTTTGCTTTATAAGCACTTCTATGTCAGATGTCATTTTATCAGACTGCCCCTCTGCTGCTATCTGTTGCAAGGCAACGAAACGTAACATAATATTGGTGGGAAGGTTCAAACTTTACTGCTGTTTCACCAACATCCACTTCTGTGTGGGCCAACATAATAAAGAAGCATTACTTTCAGAGCAGCGCTCATATTTATCTAACTGTATATTGGACATTTTGTCTAGAAACACTGTGTGAGAAAAAGTAACAAAAGCTTTGCTGAAATCCAATAAGATTATATCAACTGGCTTCCCTTGGTCAACCACGCGGGTAAGTTTCTCATAAAAGGAGATTAAGTTCCTTAAACTGGACTTTCCACCCCTGAGCCTGTGTTGGCTGTGACTACTGACTGCATTGTCTTTGAGGCATTTTTCAATACCTCACAGAACAGTCTTCTCCATAATTTTACCAGGCACTGAAGTGAGACTGACAGGCCTGTAATTACCAGGATCTTCTTTCTTGCTCTTCTTGAAAACTGGGACAACATTTGCCATCCATCCACCACCCAGCACTTCTCCATATTCTCAAGACTATTGAAATATTATTGAGAGAAACTTCACAATGACAGCACTCAGCTCTTTGAGCACTTTGGGATGAATCCCACTGGATCCTGTAAATTTATATGCATTCAGCTCTAGCAGCAAATGCTGCACAAGTTTGAGGTAGGCTGGGAGTTTATTTTTTCTGCAGTCACAATTCTCCATCATCGGTGTTGAAGACAGAGGCAAAGAAGGTACTAAATCTCTGCTTTGTCTATGTACCTATTTGTGAGATGACCATCCTCAATAATTAATAATTCAGTGTAATCTCTAGTTCATTTTCATTGTCAACAAATTAAAACAAACAAACAAACAATGTAAAACTAAAAGCTTATAAAAGCTGCAGCTCTGATTGAGATTTAGTCACAACGGTTTTCTTCCCACAACAGTAAACACCATCTCTATAGTCCTCCCTTGTCACCTGACCTCATCCCTAGAGTCCATAGACTTTCTTTTTCCATCTTACCTTGAGAATAAGATCCCTGCTTTGCCAAGCTGACCTCTGCCCTCCATTCTTGACTTCAGACATTTTGGAATTGCCCACTCCTATTCTCTTAAGAAGGTGCACTTAAAAAGTGACTAGTATTGACGGACTCCTTCCCAGGGGACCTTACTAACTAGTTACTGAGCAGCCTGAGGTCTGCTCTCCCTGTATCTAGGGTTGAAGTTTTGGTTGCAATTTTCCTTCTGTCACCAAAAATTTTAAATTCTAACATGTCATGATCACTGTTGCCAAGACAGCCACCAATCACCACTTCACCTGCAAGACTCTCTGTTTACAAGCAGCAAATCTAGTTTATATACACATGTGCATATATCCCATATACACATTTGTACAGAGATGTATGAATCTTTACTGGCAAATGTTTGAGAAGCGATAATAGTATCACACAGGCAATAGATACCCAGAATGAACACTTGAAATAAGACTACACATATATGATCACTTTCTCATATTAATGTTATGTTAAAGGTCAGTGTTCTGAGTGATGACCAGTTTGACACTATAAGTCTAATTGTGTTCAACATATGAACTATTACAATTACAGGTTTACAAATAGTGCCCTTCCCAATTCATCTAACAGCATTCCATGAGCTTATTCATGACTACTTCATTATTAGTCTAGTAGTGTTCAATTAGAACTCACAGAGCTAGCTCATTCAATTTGTGCAGTTTATTAGCAACAGATTACAGGTTCTTTTAGACTGCTGGTGAGCAATTCACCATCTGCAAAGTATGTGAGATTAATGAAGAACAATTCCAAGCATGTACAAAGAACTAAGAATAACACAGCCTAGCCACAAGTGTGCTAAATTATAAAATAAATTCTGTAGACATTACAAAGTTTCCCGGGGAAGCATTCAGTTTAGACAAGTGTGTGAGCTCCATTCAGTAGGTGTATCTCGGGGGTAGAACACAAGTTTAGCCTGTTGACTGATCCCAAGAGTCAGAGGTGATCCATGTCTGACATGTCTGTTGTGGTATTTTCCCTAATTTTCCCTCTCTCTTAAGATATTTTTATACTATTTCTTATTCTACAGGTGGAGCTTGAGTTACTCCAGTCATTATCTGTCTTTGTACTTTGTTCATATCTTTGTACTTATCTCTTGTTATAATTTTTATAAAATTTTCTTGCCTCACTTTTAAAAGTATAAGATAAAAAATTCAGAGCACGTGCTCAATGAGAGGTGGTTGCACCTTAGAGGAAGTAGCTTTTTGGGATGAAGGTGTGTTTCGGTATTATGAGCATATAATGAGCAAAGTTCATTAAAGTATTTTGTCAAAAAGATGACAAACATTTGACCCAGGGGTAGTAGGTAAGAAGTTTGGCACCAAGTCCCCATCCTGGCACTGCTCTTAGAGTCAGTGTTTTAGGTCATTTTAGATGGGTGTCAGTGAAAATATTTTTTTTATTTCTTGAATTTACTTGAAGCCATTCAGTGATGAATCTCAAATTTCATTGTGATATATATATAAAATACATGTTTATTCATCCTTGCAAAAACACAACAAACCTAAAAACGTCCTAACTTGCTACAAGACATTTCATCTCATCCTCTTATCCTATTTCTCAGTGAAATAAGGGACAATTTGTGATGAGAGTAAGATTGGTGGAGGTAGAGGAAGCAGGTTTTGAGAAAGGAGGTTCCTGCAAACTTCCTAGTGTGAAGGCAGAAGTGTAGAGATAAAAGTGTGAAATGCTGCATTGCATATATTAAAAATAGAAAGGTGAAAAAGAAGAGAGGATTATTCTTTTCCTTGTAAAAGAGGAAGATATTGTTTCTGAACACTTTTTTAGACCTTGGAGTAATCACTTGTGTACCAAAGCAAGTGCAAATATTTCACAGTTTTTAAAATGTATGAGATTGTGGTAATTAGGATGATGTCCCTTGCCAAAATTATTTATTTCTCTTGATGCTAATATATTAAGGACTAAATCTTTAGTTGCATGTATTCTCATGCATTTGAGAGAGAAGGAAATACTGTGAAGCTCACCACAGGTCATGGATTACCACAGTTTAAACTGGAGCATTAATTTCACTATCTGCATTCCAAGTTATTATGTCAATACACATATAGATAACGAAAAGTGTTTATGTAATCATTTCATATTTATTTCCAAATAAACTTCAAGATCAGTAAGGTGATCCACCTTGAGGACATAGCAATCCATCATTATAGAAACCTTAACTAGCTCAAATACAAATTAGGTTGCATTTTTAAGAGACTTTTTTGAAAACAAAAGTAAAAGAAAACTACCTTGAATAGAGTACAGAAAATCATATTCATTAATTAAAAAAAGGACACAGTAGGTCAAAACATACAATAAGAAAAGAAACACTATATCAGCTAAATTGTTCTGTCACTCTGTCTCGATTTCATTCAAAGTGGCTTTCTATTAGGTCTACCTGCATCAGTAGATCTAGTAACTTTTCTTTGGTTGAAAGAACCACAAATTTGTTAACATGCAGGAAACTGGTAACCTTCTCCAGCCTCTTAAATGTTGCTCTGAGCTTCTCTGTCATTCTCAGAAACAAGAAATGCTGGCTGCTACATATGAAGTCTAACCCTTCAAAATGGAGAATGCTTTTCCAGCTGAAGTCAGATCATGTATTCAGTGTTTCCTGACACTTCATTCACAGATTATAGTTCCACAGCAGAAGTAAATTGTGTAGCTATTCACAGTGTAAAATTTACGCTAGGTTTCTGTTAACTATTAATTTCTTCTCCTGTAACAGCGTCTTCTTCATTGTAATAATCTCTTTTCTCTCCCTGGGATTATAAAGTGAACAGTAAGTCAACTAATCAAGATTCAGATGGGAAATATAAACAGTCCTTACTATTACCTGCTGTTTGGAAATACAAACACCGTTCTTTATTCAAAATGGGGTTCTTTTTTTTCCCTGCAGATTTTTTAAATATCTTCTTGACTTGCGGAATCAAACTCTATAACCCCAGGTTAGGTTATAAAGCAGGTACGTTTATTCAGCGCTGCGCATACACGCCAGGTATGAGGGGGTCTTCGCCCTGCCAAGCTCGCACACCCCTAGACAAAAGTGTTAGACATTTAAAAGCCAAACTTATATGTATTCATTTGGCTTGGTTACATATTCATTACTTTTCCAGGAATTCATTTGCATGTTGTCCCTCCCCTTTGCGCATGCGTTGTAGCTCCTTCTGGTGGTCGTTGGATGAAGGCATGATGTCTTCCTCTCCACTTGGTGGTTGCTCTTCAATGAAGTCAGAAGTTTTCCTCACCATGTTCTCCTGACCTTTGTCCCAGTTTGAGTAGGCTCTCCTATCTTGCATGCCTTTGCAGTTTCTTATTATACTTGTTCCCCCTTTCATTTTTCTCCCATTGGTTCTTTTCTTGCTGGCTTGCAGCAATACTTCCTTGAGCTAACAATGGAGAGCTAAACTAAGCAATAGCTGACAGTGAAAAGCTAAGCTAAGTAATTTAATGGACAGCTAAACTAAGACCCTTCATCTTTAAACTCAAGGCCCCTAATTCCCAACTCATACTTCTTGTTAGGACATTTGGAATATCATATAACGTGTATTTAGTCTTCTTTTCATTATCTGGGGCTCAGAATTGTTCCTAAGTAAAGTGACACTGACATGCTGTTAAGATTTTATTGGTTTTGGTAGCATACTTAGAAAAGTGCTTTAGTTTCACCAGATGTGAAGTATTCCATTTGTAGAAGTAGGGATGTTATACATTTTATTAATACCTCAGGTAGGTCTGCTAGGAATTTACTAAAGTCATAGACTTGTAGGATTTTTCAGCACTGAAGTTATAAAAGAAGTGTTAAATTTAAGTATTACCTCTTTCTCTCTCACTGAAATTAATTCAGTTTGCTGGTAATGCAGTAAATTACCAATTAACAATTATATTCAAATAAGAGCAGATTCTATATTCCGTACTGATTGATAGTGTAATACATCAACTTTAACATGGCAATTTGACATGAAGAAAGGATATTCCCTTGTGCCAGGTCAGTGAATATGATTGAATTCTATCCATTCCATAAAAGCTAAAGCATTTCTAGAAGCTCTCTGAAACCCATGATTCCCCTCAGGTCCTGGCACTATGAGAGATAAGATACTTTGTAAGCTGCTTACGTTCAGCCTGCATTCTATCTGCTTTTGCAGCAAGAAACATCAGAACATTCCTAGGACAGACTAAAGATTTTCAGCTGTCACTGGAAGGGCACTTTGATACCTAGACTTTATGCAGAGCACTAGATTAGCTAAATGTGGAGGGTTCTGTAAGTGCAAGAGATATCATCCCAGGAATCTGCAACAGTGTCCCTGTAGCTACCCTTTAGCATAGCAACTACAAAGTGATGCGAGAGTGTTATTGTTCTAGCCTGGAGGCTACCCAAGGCACCACTCTATGCATCTTGTCCTCTCAGAATTAATGAATTCTTGCTGCATATTGTGAAATGTTTTATCCAACTCAGAACTATCAGTAACAAAACTGTCATTCTGACTAAGAGATGCATGTTGAATAATTTTCCTTACATTTTTGCTTTAGTTACAGTTTTAAAACTGACAGGCACAGCATGTTTTTTCTATTTAAAAATTCTTCTCAGACTTCATTTTCTGAGGAAGTTTTTTCAAACTCACTAAGGAATTTAAAGCATTCAGCCAATAAGAAGAGGACTTCTGCATATTTTTTTACATAGCATAATAGTTTATTTTAATTGCACATAGTGCAGAACAATACTGAAATTCACTTGCTCAAATTTTGAATCTCTGACTGTAAGGGAAGAGTAAAGTCTACATATTCAGGTCACCCAAGATCGTTGTATATTCAGTCCATCTCCCTGGATGAAACTGCTGAACTTCTGATGTCAACACTACAGAAACTTGCATCTGACAGTGGTATTGGATGAATGAATTCCACTTTCAGTTTTGTTACATAGGCATGATGTTAGAATCAGACATGAAGTAAGCCATGCTTTGAGCAGGAGGTTACATCAGATGACCTCCAGAGATTCCTTACCCCTAAATAATTATACAATCTTATAAACCTACCACTTGGAGATCCATATTGACACTTTTTCATTATGACCAATTCAAGAAGTTACACAACATCTTTGTCATTTGTGTTGGAAAGAAAAGATTACATTTCTCCCAAGTATATTATTCTCATGCTAAAGGATACTCGAGGTTTGAAATATGATCTTGTAATCACAGTAGCAGGAGTAGAAATACAAAGGAGTTTTTCTCTGACTTGGCTACAATCATGTCATTACTTGTAGTTTAAGGTCTCTGTTATACATCTTGCTTCTCATTAACTTAAGTGTAAAGCAAACAAAGGCAATGACAGAGCCTTTACTTGAGGTACAGGCGCTATAGAACAAGATATCAAAGAAAGAGTAATTAACTCACCCCTCCCAGCAGCAGTTTGGAAAAAAAGGTGAGCTGCAGCCTTCTCCCATTTGAACTCAGCATTTAGTCATCATGGTTTTGCTTTAGAGAAGCATCTGTCCTTACGCTATACAATCTTTTTTATCCACTACTTGTAATATGGATTGTCATTTAACAACTATTTTTTTTCATCACATTTAAAGGTAAATATTTAAATTAACTAATTTGAAGTTATAGCTAGAGTAATAATAGAGTAATAAAGTAAATAGAGTAATAGAGTAAATAAAATAAGAACTCTTGTCCTTCTAACTTGTATATATTATAGCTATTTAAGTTTTTTAGGTATAAATGATATTTTTTCCATCACTTGTTTAAATGGCAAGAGTAAACCTGGCAGTAGTCCAATATCTTTGACTTGATTAAATTTTATTTATTTATTAATGAGTATCACTTCCAGATTTTTTGGTGAAAATTCTAACACAAGCCTATGTCCAGGATTATGGCTTACTAACTACTCTTCCAGCATTTTCTTTAAATATACATATCAAAATTTCTTATAAAAATATATATTTTTTTATAATTATTAATGAACATGTGTTTGATATTAAGGATGTGACAACTGTAATGCAAGATTATAATTCTAATAATTCCAATATATGTGGCCAATCTCCACAATACCTTTCAAAATATTTTTTAAAAATAACTAATGCTGATTTGATTACAGAATTGACAGATTTCCCAATCTATGGTTTATTATAGACTCTGGAAACTACTTTTCATCTGTTATGTTGACTGCCTTTCATGATATGATCAGGTAGATCACTTTTCTTTAACACCTGAAATAAATGTTTATTTAAAATTCAGTTAATGTGTTTCTTTTGTATAGTCATTCAAACCAATATCTACAGGCTACAGAGGAAACATAAAACTATCAAATTAACATGGTGAAAATTTATATTATGTTGCACTCCATTCAGTGATTTCTCAAGACAGAACCCAATGGTGTATTATACTCTATCAAATAATTTTGTGTACAACTTTTAATGTAGGAGAACAATTTGAATCTTTTCAAATTAACCAGTATGCAGCTAAATCTGAACTGGAAAAAAATAAATAATTTTAGTTGAAAAAGAGCCCACTTCTCATTAACAGGCTTTATTGATGTTTTTTGGAATGTTTACTTCCAGATTTTCACATTCCTATGTTAGAGAAGAACTGCAATGCCCTATGGCAAAT
Source organism: Numida meleagris (assembly GCF_002078875.1). NCBI lineage: Eukaryota > Metazoa > Chordata > Aves > Galliformes > Numididae > Numida > Numida meleagris. The sequence goes on from NC_034409.1 coordinate 148,493,257, forward strand.
AATACAGAGATGGACCTGAGAAGTATAATAAGAGAAAATAAGACTCACAAGCTTCCATTGTATTTGTGTCATTAACATCAACAAATTCAAATAAACATTTCAAGATTTTATAGACTAATATTATGCTTTTGATTGTTCATCATGAGGCTAAATTCTTTTTCTATTTTTTTCTAGTGTAGCTGTTGTTGTTGTTGTTGAAGTCATTTTAACTGACTGAGCTTCCCATCTAAGAATATTTAAGAAAAGATTTCATCCTTCAGTTTGAAATTATGCTATAATTATCAATTTACTAGGGTCTTTTATTCTTCTTTTTATATGTTAAATTTAGATAATGTTTGATCTTTATCACTTTTCAGAAATCTAAAATATACATCTCAAAATCAGGCAGCAGGCATGTACTGTACGACTACCTTTGTAAGTAGTAAAGGAAATTGGGCCAAGGAATATTCAAGCACATTGGAATTCACTCCTCCACATTTTTGTGCCAATGTTTGGTGAAATGCAGGGAACGCTGATAATTCTGACCACCTCATTTTAACATCTAGAATTGTCTATTGAATGTTTGTTGATGAATGATTTTTCAGGCTGATCACATAAAGCTGCTGAAAGTAAAGAAATCTGCCATTTTTATATTTACATGCCTGTAGACAAAACTCTTTTTATTGTTCACTTGACAGAGAAGAATAAATCTCTTATTAATATATAAAGCTTGGGTCCAGGCTTTCAACATCAAGTCTCTTTCCCAGATAATACCTTTTCCATGATCAATGCATCAAAGGAATGTAGTAATCACAGTGAAATTCATGTTCATGCTCCTTCATGGAGAATGGAAGGGAAACGGAAAACAACATATTTAGCCCAAAGAAACCATGTAACTCTTTTCTAGGAATCTCAATTTTCCCTAAAAAAAACAATTACTTATCATCATAAGTAGTAGCATTTGTTTCAATTCCTCTGTTATAATCCGATTCACTTTTTATGTTTTCTTTGAGGCTTTCTTTAATATTTTATCCCCAGTTAGACTTTTCAGACATTACTTTTCAATAGACGGTGGTCAAACCACTTAGATATATTAGGTCTAGTTTTACAGAACAGAAAAAAAAAATAGACCAGATTTTGCTTACATAAAGGTAGATATTAGGGTAGTTAATTCAGAAATTCAGAAGTCTAGACTGACGTCTGCCTCAGCCTGAGAAGGTCTTAAAAAAACATTCTCTACACTGAGATTCTAGTGAGAGTTAAGACAGGAGTGAATATCCATGTCATTGACAAATACCTTGGCTGGGTCGGCAGCTAGGCAACACAAGATGTAAATCAAAAGCCAGCTGAAAGAAATTCTCTAGCAGAATTGTAAAATTCAATTGAAATTCTAATATTATTCAAACAAACAAACAAACAAACAAAAAACTTCAATACTTGAATGGAAACAGTTTTCTCTATTAAAATAACTGGATAAAAATATTAAAAGGCTTTGAATAAAAAGGTAGATGATAAGCTAGATGATACCTGTTGATAATTGAAGCTGAAATAATATTTCATAATTTTTAAATGATATTTTTCTCTCTGTCTTCTATGACATACTCAAATGTATTCAGGGAAAATTTCTAAAGCTACTAAAGTTCTTAAACAACATTGATCAGATTCCATATGAAGAATGCAAGTTCTCCATTTAGTATTTTAAAATAAGCTATGTGTAATGATGTATACAATTCTTCTGAAACACAAACATCAAAGAATGTTAAAAAACATCTCCTTTAAATATGTATTCTCAAATTATAAATTTCTGCATCTCACAAAAAAATCTGGATAGTTCTGTAGTTATTCTGGACATTCCAAGGAAGCCTGTCCGTATCATGAACATGCATTTCATGACAAATGGAAATTCTGTTGAAACAAAAGTATGTTTATTCCTAACAAAGCAGAAATTTATACAATGGGCATTTACTCATGACAGTGTGTCTGCAGTGATTCCTTTGAAAACTCCAATTTCCTTCAGAATTTCAAAATAATGTCCTATTTGATCATTAACAAAGCCTTCACCATTGAGTTATAAAGTAAATATTCACATTTCCCTCAATTAGCATCATGCGGACATGCTGTTTTAATCACTCTATGAAATTTTCTGTGAGCACATGGTAAAATACATTGTTACAACTAATATTAAAAATGTATATGTTAATGAAATCTGCTTAATTCCAATGTAGTTCAACCCCAGTCATTTACTAAATTATTGATTTCTTTTAATGGAACAGTATTTTTAGCCAAAGCTATTTACTAAGAGCATGTCCTATAAAACAAACGTAAATGAATACCTAAGATAACATACATTTACTGAAGAAAAAGCTACCACAGACTTCTATTTTAATATTCATACCCAATTCAGTAATAAATAACTAGAGCTATTTTTATTAAAATTCATATGATTTAGAAATTTGTTATTAGAAATATATATTAATATATCAATATTAATATATTGATATGCATGCATGCATATATACATGTGTAATATATATATTATTATGTATTCTGTATGTTATTATGTATTAAGTATACATATGTATGTACATTTATTTACAATAAACTAGCATTCAACAAGCTAGCCTCAATTTCTCAATTGTTTAAGATAAGTTTCACAAATAATTTACATTAGCACCTTAACAATTATGCACTAAACAAAAAGAAAATGATTACTAAGCTCACATAAATTGTCTTTAAACTGTTAACTAAAGCAAGTTTCAACATATTGCTTCTCAATATTGCAACGTTAGCAAGATTTCTTCAATTTCTTGCTGTCTTCCTCTGTTATCACAAAACCTTCATACTGTAGGCTTGAAACAACATTAATATCTGACACAGTTGTTTGCATTTGTATAATGAATGCACTCCTGCCCATGTAAATTTACCCAGAGGGATGGTTTGGACTTCACCTGCTGGCAATGGGATGGCATTATCACTTTGCATTTCTAATAGCAGAATAATACTTTCATAATAACAAGTAGATCCAGAAGAAAATCGTACAATTTACTAGAATTCAGAAAGCAGCTGGGACCTTTGGCAAATGCTGCTATTCTTGCTTGCCATCTAAAAGCATCTGTAGCGCTGCAGGCAACATTTTTTTCTGAGTGAAGAACTTTCTATGTTAAGTGTTGAGTACCTTAGATTTCCTTCAGAAACAGCATGAAATCATAAACAAGGGAAACATGAACATGAAATCTTACCTAATTTTGAAACTTGTCCCTTTACTGTCCTGTGAATGAGGTAAAAGATAAAATCAAATAGTATAAAAGGACTAAAACAAACAATTACAAAAATAAAAAGAATAAAACGTATCTACTACTGTTTTCTACATAAAAAGGTATAAGGTTTGCAAAAATATTACTACAAATATATTTTTACAGTCTCACCTCAATTCTCGGGAAAAAAATAAAAACAACAAACCAGCAATAAAACAAATTTCCATATTACTAAAACATCATTACTTTTTTTTCCCAAATAAATTATAAAAGTTTACATCACAGAGCAATGTTTCTGTCACGGTGGAATTCTACAGTTAGTCAACAAATAAGTGTGATTTAACAAAGATATAGTTGAAGCAGTAATGGCTTAATTTCTTACTGCATTTTTTATCTTATCTTTTTAAAATACATTTTCATTTTTTTAACAGGCCTACCAAGGACTGGCAGGTATACAGCTCCTTCTGCATTATTATTACAGGAAGGTATATTTTACATCACCTTGAAACATGCAAAACTTTCCTAAATATTTTAACTCCTTGTGTTGAGTACATAATACTTATACAAGTTTTTCTTGTGTATATTGTTTGAAGTACGTATGACAACTTTAAAGAATGAAGAGGGAAGATGAATACATACTTCTCAGGATAAAAATGCAGAGTCAAACACAAAGAGCTAATGGGCATTATTGTTGAGTTTTGGACTTTTACTGGGAAGAGCAATCTATATTATCTACAAAAAGAAAGAGAACTTGAAAATAAAAGAGAAAAAAAAAGAAAAAAATGAGAATATAAAGCAAATAAAAAGCATGACACAGTCCAGAAGGGGGTTGATGGTGAGAAATAACTGGAGAGTGAGAAACTATGTGATTGCAAGAAACAATTGAACACTGAATTTTATAATAGGTAAGAATATAAACTTAGGTAAGATAAGCAAAAAAAAAAAAAAAAAAGTTGTGATACCAAGAAATACATTTACAGAAAACTTTAGAGAGTCTATGAACTGTAAAACCAAACAGGAAGGGTAAATTATTTAAATTACTTAAAATGGTAATATGAAAAGCAAAATAATATTTTGCAGTAGATGAGAAAGAGTAGTCTTTGGAGACATCTTAAATGGAAAACAATGCAATATTTACTTCATGAAACATTTCCTGAGTGTAATGTTTTAGAGAGCAGAGCAAGAAAAAAAAAGAAAAAAGAAAACTAAGACAAGTTAAGAGCAAATGCTTTTTCAGTCTTCCTAGATGTCTTGTATGATTTTCTGTGGAATTTTTGTGACTTTGATTATGGATGGGCTTATCTCCTTCACTTGACATTTCTGAAAACTTGAAACAGAAACCTGTCATGGTTTTATGATTTTTGTTACCAGTATTCCACATCATAACATCATGTAGTGCACTGGGAGTTAAAGAGTTAATGCTCCAGTTCCGTGGATTGTGGATAGCTATGGGTACATCGTTCTCAGAAGAGAAGAACTACATACCCTAGAGGACTTTGCATTCAGAGGAAAAGATAAAACTCCTCACAAGTCATGAGACTCTCTTTTTTGCTGCCCAGGAGTACGTGTTCCCCAGCCGTTTCACTTCAGTTTTAGAGTAAGGCCTTCAGTTTCAGACACTCTCTCTCTTATTTTATTTATTAGCCTCAATTCCAATGATATTGCATTATACTGTGTTATCTTGCATTCCAATATTGTATTTAGTAAATTAACTTTCCTCTCCACCTAAGGAACTTGGAGAAAAATGAATCAATTTTATTTAATTTATTTAGAATCATAGAATCATTAAGACTGGAAAAGATCTCTAAGATCATCTAGTCCAACCATCAATGCATCACGACCGTGCTTATTAAATCATGTCCTAAAGTGCCACTTGTACATGTTTCTTCAACACCTCCACAGATGATGACTCTACTACATCCCTGGGCAGCCTGTTCCAATGTTTGACCATTTCAGAGAAGAATTTTTGCCTAACATACAAACTGAATTGAGGCCATTACCTGTCATCCTAATTTTAGTTATCTGGTAGAAGAAGCCAGTCCCCACCTCACTACAACCTCCTTTCAGGTAGCTATAGAGAGCAAGACAGTCTTTCCTGAGCCTCCTCTTCTCCGGACTAAACAATCCCAGTTTCCTCAGCTGCTCAAATAACTTGCGTTCCAAACCCTTCACCTTTTTGTTGCCCTTCTTTGGACACATTCCAGAGCCTCAACTTTTTTTCTTCTAGTGAGGAGCCCAAAACTGAACACAATACTCAAGGTGCAGCCTTACCATTACCAAGTGCAGGGGGACTTCCCTAGTCCTACTGGCTACACTATTTCTGATACAAGCCAGGGTGCTATTGTCCTTCTTGGCCACCTGGGCACACTACTGGCTCATATTGAGCTGTCCATCAACTAGTAACCCCAGATCCTTTTCAAGTCTATAGTATTGCATGGCGTTGTGACTGAAGTGCAAGATCTGACATTTGGTCTTGTTAAACCTCATACAGTTATACTCAGCCCATTGATCCACCCTATCCAGATCTCTCTGTAGGGTCTTCCTACCCTCAAGCAAATCAACTCTTCCTCCCAGCTTGGTGTCATCTGCAAACTTACTGAGGGTGCACTCAAATCCCCTCATCCAGATCATCAGTAAAGATATTAAACAGGATTGGCCTCACTACTGACCCCTGGGAACACCACTTGTGAGCAGTCACAAGCTGGATTTAACTCCATTCATCACCACACTCTAGCCCTGGCCATGCAGACAGTTGTTTACCCAGCAAGGAGTATAACTGTCAAAGCCACGGGCTGCCAGCTTCTTCAGGAGAATGCTGTGGGAGACAGGGTCAAAGGCTTTAATAAAGTCTACACAGACTGCATATTTCCCACATCCACTAGTTGGGTCACGTGGTCATAGGAGGAGATCAGGTTGTTCAAAGCAGGACCTGCCTTTCATGAACCCATGCTGGCTAGGCCTCATTCCCTGCTCATGCTGCATGATCGCACTCAAGGTGATCTGCTTCATAATGTTCCTCCATACCAAAATACTTCACAACTTATTAAGTGAAAAATTCAACACACTGCTGCTTCAGAAGCTGTACATTCCCTCTAGCTGGGAAAAACTGCATTATTTTTGTAATGATGACAGTTTGTGATAATGCCTTGAGGAATGTTGTGGCAGTTATGAGAATAAAAAGTACTAACAGCTATTCCTGAAGGACATGGAGCTCTTTGCTGTAAATATGAACACCAGTAAGCTGCAGAAGTACTCTCCTTATGGCTGCTGCCATCTCGGAGTTGTAGCCATTGGCTTATATTTTTATTTTCATTATTTTTATCATAAATAAAAATAACATACATTTCTAAGAATATATGAAATTTGTTAATATATGCTCAATTTTAGTTCAGGAAGACTTAGGTCTTTCTCTTGAGTAGATTTAAGGAACATTACATTGTCCCATGATGTTCTTTAATTTACAATTTCTTCACATAAAATAGTATATAAACTCACATTTAATTTTAATCAAAGACTAAGCCATTTCTTGACTATCGGAGAAGCTCTAGTTCTCAAAATCATCCCTCAAACAGTAATGTGATAAAGAATTAAAAAACAAAAAGCACAAGAAGTGGAAAAATGAATGAAATTCACAAGTTCCCTAAATATTGTTTTATCATAATTTTCATAAAGAGAAAAAAAGTTTGACAGCTTCCTATCAAAATTGTTTTTGTGATTTTCTGACTAGATTTTCAAAAGCTAAGATAAAGAATCAGTCTTATGAACATATGCATACACACAAATATGTTTACTTTTTTTCTTCTGGTGTTATTCTGAAATTTCTCCCAGGAAAACGAATATCAACATAAATCAGTCTTGATCTAGTATTATTTTAAATGCTTTAAATTTAGTCTTATCATAATTATTTTAATTAACTGTAAACTTTGAAGATCTTGTTAATATTTCCCTTTATAAACAATTTACATCTGAATACTTAATTTCACAATGTTTTTTTTTTTCTCATGTGTACAATAATATTTCTAAGATATCGTCTATATTTTAGATATTTGAGAAACTCTGAGGCCTCCAATGGTGCTGAAGTAATAACTGCAAGTAGCCATGGATAAATATAAACAGTATTTACCTTTTTTCTGTTTACATAATTTGAAGTCTGCTTTTTTTCTCAGTTCCATGCCTACAACAACAAAAAGAAAGCAAATCTGCTATAAGCTTTGCGTGAGAAGACAACTCAAACAAGGAAATGTCACCATAATTTTTTCCCAAACAGTGAAGAAATTTCCCATCAACAAAATAGTACAATACAAACTACCATTTTCTTTCAGTAGTTGGCTGCTAAGAAGGAAGGATAGATTTACCACAGTCTGACTGTGAAATCTGATCTTGTGCTTTTACACTGGACTTGATGTTCAAGGGTTGGAAGGTATAGTAATACAAACTAAGCTTACATTGTATCCCATCGCTACTTTGGAGTAGTATCACTACCTTACCAAAAGGTTGTTTTTGTTTTTTTCCCTTTTAAACTTACGTTTAGTTAAATGTTTTTTAGTTAAATGTACATTAATGCCTTTGAAAAAGAACACTGCCTCTTTAGTAATATTAATAAGCTACACATACAGTAAGAATCATGTTTGTATTCTGAATACAAACAGTATATCTCAAGGCCATATAAGAAAATATAATTTCACAAACATAGTTACTGGGAAACTGAAACAAGCGAAGGATGAAAACTTAAGGATGACTTCATACAAAAAAAGTACTTATTTCACTCCTCTTTTGCAGTTTTGTTCTTCATTCAGAGGCTGACTGAGCCTGATAATACCTGAACATAATAAGGGATACAAGTTTTGAGACATTGTAGGATATTATGGGGGAAGGACCTGATGGCTGGAATGATAACCTAGAATCAGGGTGAGAAGAGAGACTGGTCTCAGTAGCAAAGACGAAACTCTTAGAAAGATCATAGGAAAGTGATTAGACTCCCTATAGCTTCTACTTCTACTTCTTTCAAAAGAAAAAAAAGTAAGTGTCGGGTATTTTTATTTATTTATGTAGAACATGCAAAATTTTTCTGATGCAGTTTCCCTAGTTGATCTGCAGAGTTTTATGTTGTTTTTACTTTTTCATCCTTTTCAACAATAGATTATAGTTAAGAAAATGTAAAGGAAGAGTATATTTGAAGAGCTCAGTATTGAGCTCTTCTATATATATACAAGTATAAAATCCAGGCATCTCTAGTCATTTTAGGATCATGTCACATCTTTTTTTCATACCTTGGAGCCCTGAGGTGCTCATTTATGTCAGTAAACATTAGCTGAGGTCCTCACCTTAGGTTCTTTAGGTTTCCCACATTGTCTGGGGAGGACTTTCCCAAATCAACATCCTACATATGGCTTTTACTGCTCTGACAGGATTATCAATTTTTTTTTTTTTAGACGCTCGTCAACAGTTTACGGGCGTTTGGCCCGGTTCCGTGACGAAGGGGATGGGGGACCCACAGGCCCACGCCCCGGGAAAAGGGGAAAAGGGTAAGGAGATGGCCCTGAGAGCAAAGAACAGCGGCAACAATCTGAGGAGAAACAAACTAATTTACTAAATAAGATATCGGAATGCAAAACAACACACTATAATACGATATAATTACAATTTAAGCTGATAAATCCAATACAGAGAATGTCCCAAAATCAAGGTAGGCCTTACTCTACAACCGACAATAAGACGGCTGGAGAGCGAGGTGCTGCCAGGACGAGAGACAGGCGGAAAAAGGGACGAGGTCTCATGATCTGCAAGCTTTTATCTTTTCCCTCTGTCTGGAAATGGTAACAGAGGAGAAAAGTACCGTGGGAAATGTAGTAGTCCTTCTCTTCTGGGAACCAGGTACATTCACTACATGATGTTATGATGTGGAATACCAATAACCAAAAATCACAAAACCATGACAACACTCTTGTGACTATCTCAAGTTCTGTCACCATATCCTGAGGGACAAAAGAACTGCAAATAAATGCTCAATTTGCCTGACTTTTAAATCTTGAATTAAATAATAATAACAATAATAATAATAATAAAACAATAAAGCATTTCAATGTTATTTGTCAGCAAAATGAGTTAACATTTTTGTTTGAGTTGTGCATTATGGAAATACGTAGAATTAACACCTAACATCTCCAGATCACTGAAGATATCTTTTCGTATGTAGGTAAGGTCTGACAGACAGACTGTTTCTATTTCTAGACTGCAGACTACAAGCCCTGATTTTCCATCTCCATGATTCTTTACTTCAAGAGATTCTAGTCCCTACTCAAATCTAAATAAGAAAGCCAGAACACGTAAGCCGCTTTGCAGTGGGAAATTCTAGTAGATGTCTTGGCACAGAGAAACAGAACAACATTTTTACAGATTAAACATGCATGAAATGTGGTTTCTCATGACCACAGTTTACCATCAAATATGAAAAATGGGCCTGACACATAAACTATTCACAAGCTCTATTTTAAAAGCTTTCTAGTACTTGAAAGTAGACATGTGTCTCTACTAATCAAACATTGGGAGGAGGAGAATCTGCCATTTTCCAGCAGTTGCTCTTCTTCAAAATACATTTATACATTCTTGACATTTTTCCTATCTCTCAGTCTTCCAACTATTATAAAAAATGACTGGTGGAACTACTTGGGGAGGCCATATGGACCACACAGAGGAAGAAAAGCCTCAAATGCAGACCTAAAAATAATTTTCCAGTAGAAAAAAGCCTGAATAATGTTATTTATGTATAAATAAACAAGTGTAATTTAGATTCTATTTGCACTCTTTCAGTTCATGACCTCTGATTAAACTGCCAGGAAGACTGGCAACTAGTACTAAATGCAATGATATTTTTAGGGAACATGCATAATTACACCTTGGGAAGTGACCTGTGGCAATTAAACTTGTTCTTCAGTCTCTTAATTAACAATAACTATCAGTCATTATTGATCTGGAGTTAGTTAAAACCAGCGTTATAACAACACAAATTATATATTAAAAAAAAATAAAAAATAAAAGAGAACAAATTCATCTTTGCTGTTTAAATACACCTTAAAATGAATCTTCCTTTTCTTGCATAGAAGGACCATAATAGCAGTTGCACCAGCAGTGAAAACAGTATGAAAATCCCCAAAGGTTAACAGATTTTTTAAAATTTAATTCATAATAAAATTTGTGTCTGAAAATAAACTAATTTTAAAGCCTAAGTTTGGATAACTAAACAGTATAATTTTAAAACATGTTAGATTTCTTAAAATGTTATTCCAAGCTAATATTAATAACAGTGGTCTATTTTGATAGTTTTGAAATCAGATATCATTTTGTCATCTAGAAAAGTTTGTTACCATGAAGAAAACTGTGCAGTCTGTTATAAAGACTAAAACAAAAGCTTCATTGTTAACAAATTCCCAATAGAAAGTGCAGTTATTCTATGTTGTGATTATCTTTATTCAGTGAAAATGCCATATTTGCAAGAATCTAAATGTTAACAATATTTCCACGGTTTTCAGAATGCTCATCTATTTTGAAGGAATAAAGATAAAATATAGCTCAGATAAAACTCCCTCATTGTTTTCTGAATTTCATTTGCAGGTTAACTTTTCCTGATTCATAGTGAGGCATTTAGAAACATTTAAATCTCGGGAAAAAGAAAAAGAAGGAAATAGTGTGCAAACTAATGATAATGTTCATGAGAGACATTAGATATTACTTAACAGGAGATGACTTACAGGGAATAATATACAAAAGACCTGATGAACCCTAGTAACTTTAAAACTGTCATGTCTGCAGTGATTTTACTATAGTTACCTCTAACAGATATTTGCACATAAGAAGAGAATTTTACAACCCCTCTATATTCCCCTCAGAAAACAAAACAAAACCCTGAATTTAACTTCTGTAATATGTTATGATTTTGTATGGATGATGACAGGCACAGCTCAAAAGAAGATTAAAATTTCATATTGAAATATGAGGCTTCCCCCCAAAATAATGCCTCTTGTTTTATTATGTTGGTTCACAATGTCAGAGGCAGATGTTGGTGGTACGGCAGCAGAGGTTGAACCTTCCTGCCAATATTCCATTACGTTTCGTTGATGTGTACAGGTGGCAGCAGAGAGGCATTCTAACAAAATGGCATCTGACACGGAAGAGCATATGAAGCAAAAATGTGTAATTAAATCCATCCTAGTGGAAAATATGGCACCCATTGATGTTATGGAGAGCAACCATTGGATGTGAACACGGTGAGGTGATGGGTGTTGCATTTCAGCAGTGGTGATAGTGACAGTGAGTCACCTCCACTGGTGCAGATTTTTACGAGTGTGACATGAAGGCTCTTGTCATCCCTGGTAAAAATGCAAGCTAATGACAATGACTATGTTGAAAAATTGTGCTTTGTAGCTGAGAAGTTTCTCTGTCAAATAGTGTTATTATAATTTTTGTATCTGTTGTATTTTCCATGGAAATAAATAAGAGGCATTATTTTGGAGTGACCTATATATAATCATTGTTTTCTATTATTAATCAGAGTATCAACTTCAGACTTCAGCTACTTAGTATAAGTCTTTTAAATAGAGAAATTAACAGCATGAGATTTTTATTGCCTGTTAAATGAAAATATTTTCTACCCCTTCTAGCAAAGAAAAGAGAGTGTTTAAGGTCTTTTATTCACACAGGAAATGTGTCACTCTCTTCTAATGTATAAAAAATTCTGAAATTCAGTTTTGTTTTGTTTGTTTTTCATTTTACTTTCTAAAATTTAAGTAGAGAAATGTGATCCAAAAATCAAAAAGATATTGACTATTTATATTTTGAGATACTAGAATATTATGACTCTTGAAAATTATTTACCCCCTGCAAGTATGGCTTTTACTAAGCTTTCCTTAATCTGACTGAAATAATAGCTAATTCTTACCAGGAATAAACTATTTGGGTACTTTAGATTTTATAAGATTATTTCACAGAGAATCATGTCAACAGTAAATGAAATTAGAGCAGACTAATGTTTTTATGAAAAAAATCAGTACTTCACATTTCTCTTAGCAGTCCTCCAGTTACCATCTATTTTGATCACATTTTTCATAAATTATCTGTTATGTTTACCTGCCCACCCATCTGCTGACCTGATTGTTTGTAAGTTGCCTGCTAAAATGCTGGTAGGGAGTATGAATTAAGCAATTTGTCATTGCATGCTTGTAAAATGAAAACATTTTTGACATTAGAATAAGTACGCAAAGAAAACTGTTGCAAAGGATCAGCCAAAGAGCTTACAGTCCTATATTTAGAAAGGTTGAACAAGGGAATAGAAAAAGACAAGGTAAAAAATCTGAAATCCCATCATGTTTAAACCATTCATGAAGATTTGGAGAACAGTGAAATTGGAAAGAATGCATTTTACCTTTTGCTTTTTTCTTTGTGTTGCCTGCTGTGGCAATCACACCAGTAAATTACTTCTTCTCTCTGTATTGAAGGCAGTAAAATTTCCTTACCCCTTCCTTTCCAAATAATAAAATCAGAAAGAAAGCCTTCTTATGTAATATACTTATTGAGTGGAACGCCGTCAAATCTGGATACAAGGTGAACGAGTATCTTTGACATTTTGATCAATGTGCAACTAGAAATTAGAGTTTTCAAAGTATTTTATGAGATACATTCTGTGGCACATAGAATGATAAAAATAAAAAATATATATTTCAGAGCATCTATCTCTGCAATATGTGACTTATATCTGATGTAAAATTACTGGGCATTTTTTAAAAAAAATCATTAAAGAAAGAGGTTTAGAGGAGCATTTAACAGCTTAAAATTTATATGCATACGGAAATTTATGGTGGAAAACCATTAGCAAAACATGACATCAATCACATAAGCACCTAAGATTTTGGTTGCCATTACAAAAGTTTTTTATTAATCTTCATAAATATTTTCAAGGAAATGTAAAATAGAATTTAGAATTCAAAATTCTGAAAGCCATATGTTGTGTGACAAATATTCTGTGTAAATTAAATGTTTTCATTAGCCTTCTCAAACCACTATCTTCTCCACTTCTTTTTAACAAAGCTACACAATCATAGAATCATAGAATTACGGAATTCCTGTGGTTGGAAAAGACCTTGAAGATCATCAAGTCCAACCACAACGTAACTAAACAGCCCCAGTTCCTTCAGTCTCTCCTGATAGGGCATATTCTCCAAGCCCTTCACAAGCCTTGTTGCCCTTCTCTGGACCTGCTCCAGCACCTCAATGTCCTTTCTGTATTGAAGTGCCCAAAACTGAACACAGTACTCAAGGTGAGGCCTCACCAGTGCTGAGTACAGGGGCAGGATGACTTCCCTAGTCCTGCTCACCACACCACTGTCAAGCATGAACCCATGCTGACTGGGCCCGATCCCCTCGTTGACCTTTAATTGATCCATGATGGCTCATGAGATTATCCATTCCATAACCTTCCCTGGCACTGAGGTGAGACTGATAAGTCTGTAACTACCAGGATCATCTTTCCTGCCCTTTTTGTAGATTGGTGTCATATTTGCCAGCCTCCAGTCCACCAGGACATCCCCGGTTAGCCAGGACTGTCGAAGGATGATGGAGAGTGGCTTGGCAACCATATCCATCAACTCCCACAGCACTCTAAGGTGCAATCCATCTGGCCCCATGGACTTGTGAGTGTCCAGCTTTGAAGGAGGTCCAAAACCATTTCCTCTATTGTCATAAAGACTTCTGTATGTTGTCCTTTTTGACTACTATTTAGCCGTAATTCTGCATACAACCACAAGTGTGAAAAAAATGGCAGATTACTCCAGAATTCTACATCAAGTCTCAAAAATGAAAATGACTTGCCATCTTGTCCAATTCCTGCACTGGAAAAAAAGCATCACATAAAGATGATGGAAAAGAAAACAAAGAATGAAAAGAGAAGTGTAAGAACCCTGAAATGAAATGTACTAAAATATTTGTTTTTTAAATTACTTTGTCAAGAAGAGAGGCAGTTTAAAATTACTCTAATCAAACTCCCAGTTCTGAAATCTGACAGGATGAAAAGCAAATAAAAAAAATGGGCTTACACATTTCAAAGAATTTTCAGAGATACACAATCAGAAAGGTGAAGTATGTACAGGATGTTTTTGAGCTTGGGAGCAACAATATCACAGACGTGTAGAATAATTTCAACTGGGGGAGACCTCTGGAGGTCACGTAGTCCTACAGCCAAAACAAGATGGATTACTAATGCTTCACAATGATCTGAAGCAGAAAGAAACATGACTGTAGTGGGTTTATGTGGCAAAGTCTTGGTAGTAGGGGGGCTGTGGGATGGGCCTTTGTGAGAAAAGTTCAGAAGGTGACCCCATCTCAGATAAGAGACAGTTCCAACCACCTCCAAAATGGATCCACTGCTGGTCAGAGCTAAGCCAATGAGTGACGCTGATTGCACCTTTGTGATAATGCATTTAAGAAAGGGGAAAAAAATACTGAACAACAGCAACTGGGAGAGAAAAGGGAGAAAGAAACAACTCTGCAGACACCAGCATCAATGAAGAAGGAGGGGAGGAGGTGCTCCAGGTGCCAGATCAGAAGTTCTTTGCAACCCACAGACCACAGAACCATGGTAGAGCAGGTTGTTCACCTGCAGTCTATGGTGTACCATGAAAGAGAAGATCTCCACACTGCAGCCCATAGAGGAATTCATGGTGGAGTAGATGTATCTGAAGGAAGCTGCAAGCCTCTGGAGAGCACTCATAGGATCAGACTCAGTGTCAGAACTGCATGGAGAGGAGCCCAAGGTGGAATAGGAGTTTTGCTGTGAGCTGGTCCCTGTGTGGGA
Organism: Numida meleagris; assembly: GCF_002078875.1. Classification (NCBI taxonomy): domain Eukaryota; kingdom Metazoa; phylum Chordata; class Aves; order Galliformes; family Numididae; genus Numida; species Numida meleagris. The sequence goes on from NC_034409.1 coordinate 148,508,332, forward strand.
CCTATGCTGGTGCTGTCCATTCCTGAAGGACTGCATCCGGTGGTATGTATCCATGCTACAGCAGTTCTTGAAGAACTGCAATCAGTGGGAAGCTGTATAAGGCCTGTTCAAGAACAACTTCATCTCGCAGGACGAACACTACTCCAGAGCAGGGGAAGAGAATGAGAATGAAAGAGAGAGACATGGAGTTTAGCTACCTAAGTATGAAACAACCACAGTGACATTGATATAAAAAATTATTAAAAAATGCTACAAGAAAAAATAACATAATCAGCTTAATTGTAGTGTCAATGATTACAGTAGGATTATCTCAGGGTACACAGAAATATGTTCCCTTTGAAGTAACTAGGAGATTAAGTCTTACCAAAGCAGAAACTTTAAATTAATTAAAATTAACAAGACCCCAAATTTGATTTATATGTGTTGCTTCTACTTTAAGAAAAGGAAGAAAAAGACAACTGGTGGGAGAAAGACGTGTGTGGAGAAACAAATCCAAGACCTGCATACACTACAAGCATCCTGCTTGGCCTGTTCTGAACAGTGATCCTCACTGCAACACCCACCACCTTATGTTTATGGAGACTGGTGTGTTCAGTCAGGTGGCCACAGAGAAATAGGGACAAATTAGAGAAGAGCAGTTTCATCTCTTGTGTAACATTTGTAAAGTTATCGTTAATGAAGCTTTTCTGTATTAGTATAGATAATAACTATGTAAGTTGCTCTGAACGTAATGCCTCATTTATTTCCATGAAAACTACAACAGATACAAAGAGCACAATAACACTATTTGATAGAGCAAATTCTCAGCTACAAAACACTATTTTTTCAACATAGTCAACACCATTGGTTATGCATTTTTTTTCCAGTGATACAATGATACAGTGAACAATAGCTTCCATGTCATGCTCATAAAAATCTGTATGGCTGTCCAGAATGTGACTTGTCTTTCAAGTTGCTGTCACCACTGCTGAAATGCACCACCCACCACCTCATAGCGCTAACATCCACTGTATGTTCTCCACTAATGTTCAGCAAACATCAATGAATGTCAAGGGGTGTAATTGCAATGGGTGCAACTTTTCACATGGAGGAATTCAATTACACACCTTTGCTTCATATGCACTTCTATCTCAGATGTCATTTTATCAGACTGCCTCTCTCTATCTGCTGTCATCTGTTGCATGGCAACAAAATTAGATGGAATATTGGCAGGAAGGTTCAACCTCTACTGCTTTATCAATAACATCTGTATCTGACCTTGTGAACCAACATAATAAAATAGGAGGCATTGATTTCAGAGCACCTTATATGCTATTTTTGTTGTAAATAACTAATGATAGTTTCTATATCTTGATTTAAATGTTAAACACTTCTTTTAAAGAGTTGTGAGTTCTTTTTACCTGTAAAAAACATAACATTTAAAATATAGTCTTATAGTGAAAATCTTTACATTCGATGAAAAAATAGTAAACAAATTTTAAATGCTTTATGTAGAACACAATATTCTGTTTATCATATTCTAGAAGGACAGAGTGATAAAAAGACAAAGAAAGAAGGACAACCTAATCTAACTGAACACCTTTTTGGTTATTATTATTTGGGTAAAAAGGGAGTAGAAGAAAAGAAGCATGCAAAATTATTAAGCATTTTGGATAAGACGGTCTGGCAAGCTTGCCTTTCTGCTTATTAACTTGCCCTCCCATGAGCCAAGATCCACAACCTTCTTAAGCTTTGAAGGTTGCAGATACTTTTTAACAAGACTGGTTATTGACAGCAGATCTTTATAGTCACTTTGCTTTATTTAATAAAATGGTATAGAGAAACAGCCAAAGTGTTCAGCTGAAGACTGAATAATAATAACAGGCAAAACAAAATAGTTCTGCAGAAATTTGAAAGCTTCAAACTACTTGTAACTATTCCGTTGATCAACCAAAACAAAAGTAAATGACCCGGGGATAAAAAAAAAACAAAAACAAAAAAAAAAAAACCTAACTTTAGTTATCTTTAAAATATTTTTTTCATTTTATCATAGCCATTAATATAGATGCCCTAAGCATCTTTATTTCCTACTACATTTCCTACCAATCTTTGCCATATAAAGTGCTTGTACTGAAGCCACAATGTGAAACATGGAGAAATCTTTGAATTATGGATGTAATGATTTTGACCACAAAAAGTGCAAATACTTGCCAACTGTGCCTGGAGAAGGGGTTACATCATTCCTTCAAATCTTGTTTTATGCATTTTAACCTCTTGAGAATTTACTCAACTTGAAAATATCATGATTATCATATCATCATGATCACTGATAAATCTTAATAGCTTTGCAGCATCATTTGGAAGAATTCAGCATGAATAATATTGTTACTACTGAACGTGCTAACATCAAAACAAAAATTGATTGCTTACTTCTTATTCTGCATTTTCAGTACTGCTTTGAGAATTAGAAATGATTGTAGTGTTGCCTGTTAAAGATCGTAAAGTAACTTTAACTGTGACATAAAGTCACAGTCTCTTTTACTGCCTTCTTTGGGGAGAAGAAATTAAAATAGAGAAGTTGATATATTTGGAGAAAGAGGAAGTCCAGCATAACACTTTGTCTCTACACTCTGTGAAAAGTAGGAAGATCCATGAGAGTTATTTAACATCTTAAAGTCTTCTTTTGACTATTATATATTTTTCCTAATGAAAAGAAAAATTTGTGCACCACAAAAATTCTTGATGGGAATACACACACTCTTCAAGATAATGAATATCAGCGAGATTTCTTCCTATGTGGTAGCAGCTCCAGGCGTTAAGAGTGGAGTCAATTAGATGTGTTAGTGATGGATGAGAAGTAAAGAAAAAAAATGAAGGGAATTTAAACATAGTTTTAAATAACAGAAGAAAAACCTTAATTTACTACACAATTAAAAAAAAAAAGTACCAAAACATTACTTACTCCCTAGTATTGCTGTTCCCTGTTATCTTAAATAAACTCAGCTTTGGTTTTGCTTTGCTTAATTTTTGTGTTCTTATTCCAATTGTTTGGCATGGATATTTCATATGAATGTTGCAGGAGTCTACATCCTACTATTTTTAATCTATGAAAGTAGTATGTAGGTCACTTTGAAAGTGATGCCTCTTACTTATTTCAATGAAAACTACAACAGATACAAAAAGCACTATTTCTCAACATAATCAGCACCATCAGGTATGTATTTTCACCAGAGATGTACAAGAGCCTGCATGCCGTGCTCATAAAAATCTGCAATAAGCAAAGGTGACCATCGCTGTTGCCACTTCTGAAACCCACCGTCTCACTGTGCTCACATGCACTGTTTAGTCTCCATGAACATTCAGCTAGCACTGATGAAAGTCAGTGAGCGCCATTTTTTCTGCATGGAGGAATTTAGTGACACCCCTTTGCTTCATAAGCACTTCCATGTCAGACACTGTTCTGTCAGAATGCCCCACTGCTGCCATCTGTCACAAAGAAGCAAAATGTAATTGAATACTGGGGGGAATGTTCAGCCATACCACCACCATCTGCCTTTGATGTTGTGGGCCAGCATCACAGAATAGGAGGCATTGCTTTTGGAAGAGCTCTCATATAGTCAATTTCATTTGCCAGTGGCTTGTCTAAATTATTATACGCACATTCAATATCTTATATCACTTGACTGCACATAGCAAGGCAACATGTCATTGCCTACTAGTTGTATTTGCATACCAGAGATATTTGTATGGTGTATGCTGTTACCCTTGAATCTACCTTGAACCTGGTTCACCTATCACAACCAGAGTATATCCATCACGATCACCACTGAAGGTCATCACCTGAGCAGGACTGTGTGTGAATATTCAGGTTGGGGTGGGAGGGGGTGAGGGGAGAAGGGTTAGGAATTACTACAGGGACTGAAACAGAAAAGGAGCTAGAGAAGTTGGGAATGAAGGAATGGAATGGAGCCTGGGAAGATAATAGTGGAGTAGTGGGAAGGCATTCTACTTTTAGTCTTTGTTTTTCTCTCTCCTAGTCTATTTAATTTAATCTAAATCAAAAATCAAATAATAATTTCCTTCAAATTGAGTCTATTTTGCTTATGATGGAAATGGGCAAGCAATCTCCCTGTCTTTATTGCAATCCATAAGCCTTTCCATCCTAGTTTTCCCCTGTACTATTGAGGAAGGCAAGTGAGGGCAGCTGTGTGGGCATCTAGCAGCCAGCCAAGGTGAACACACCACAACTTGCTATTAGTCTTGACAAAGAAAGGAAAACTATAACAGATTTCTTGTGTCTGACTGTCAAGAATTTCCCCCCTGCACATTTGAAATCTGAAGCCCTTTTTTTTGATTAATTTATGTTGTCATACTTATCACTTGGAATAAGAGAAAGGCTACTTTTAGGATAAATTATAAATCTGTTCAAACTAAATAGGTTTCTGCATCACACTATAATACCATATAATGCAAATAAGTAATCAATTTCTAGATTCAGTTCTCACTTTAGAAAAGATTAAATGTAATACCTTCATGAATTTTTAATTATAAATTTTCCCATGATTATACATCCATAAAATTTCAAAATATCTAAAACAAAGCTACAAATAAGAGTTTTTTCTCAGGTCCATGCTCAACAAAACCTTTAAATTCATGCCTAACAGTCTTCCATTCTTATTTGGAATAGAAAAGAAAATAATGGGTTTCATCAAGTGTTTGATTTCTTGAGTGAATCTGAGCTTTTAAATAGTATTTATATTTTATTTCTAAGCCCCTAGATCTGAGGGAAAAAAAAAAAAAAAAAGAATCCAAGGTCACCTGCACATAATAAACAGACTTCTTTGGATTCTCAGCTTAGTATTACAAATGAATGAAGAGAACTGGCAACCTCTTGGGATGTTAGAAGAGGATTTTGTAGAGTCTTTGGAGAGAATTACTTAATTCCGTCAAACAGGGAAGACAGGGAAATGATTTCCATGGCTAAAACCATGGAAAAAAATATTCTTATTCGGAAACCTTGAATTGTATTTGACTGAACTATTCCAGAAGACATGTGCTTATTACAAAGAGGTTCTTCTTCTAAAGGTTTCTAGTGATTTCAGAAACCAAATTATTTCTAAAATTTGCTTTTCTCTGAGGAAATTAACCTTTAAAAACATTGGTTATCTCTAAGTTACAGATTCACTTGAGGAACATTCATGCACAGAGGTGCTCAGACAATCACGGAGTGGCTTAGGTTGCAGGGGACCTTAAAAATCATCTAGTTCTGCACTCTCTGCTGTGAGTATGGTTGCCAATCACTAGCTCAGGCAAAAGAGACAATGCTCATTTTCAAAGTTCCTTAGCAAGTAACTTCAGTAACCTCTACGAATAAGATTAGTTAAAGAGCAAGGGGAGCCACCAATGTGAGTGTGTTGATGGGAATCAACAACCTTCCAGGAGTAATGGGAACCTCTAGAGCAAAATTTATAATAAATTTTCCCTGCTCCATCTCCACAGGAGGAGAGAGACCATCTCCAACCTCTAGGCAGCACCCCCCACGCACACATACCACCATCGTGTAGGTAGTAGTAGAAGCTCCCAGAGCCTGATTTTACAATATTAGAATGACAGAATAGACCTTTAACATTACCTTGGCTGGTAACTGCATTATGTTTTGCATAGGATCCTGGCTTGAGGGGGAGGGGGAGCTTTTAAAGGTTTTGCTGTTGTCATTCTTTCTCTTTCTCATTCTATATCTTCACAAGAGGTCTGACTCACCTGGGACCTGAGCCTTTCTTCTTCATGTCATCATATCAGTGCTTCTTCACTAGCAATGTTTCTCACCATCAGCCTAACCCATGTTTTATAAATTTCCTTTCCATCAGTTATGCAGTGCTGCTCTAACTCTTAGTTTCTTCTCTACTTCAAAAAGATAAAACTCATCTAGAGCACAGCAGCCAGATCTGGAAAATAGGTAGTCTTCTCCTTTTTGCCTACCTGCGTGGCTAAGCACCACATATCTCCCCCTCCTTCTCCTCTCCTTAAAAAAAAAAAATCTTTTCTAGTCAGCTCTCCACAGCTTTATAGCTTTATGCATTGTATCTCCTGGTATGGAATAACCCTTTGTCTACTTTAGGTCAGCTGTCCTGGCTCCACTCCCCCTCATTCTGTGCCATAAAGGCAGCAACACTTCCCTGCCTATCTGGTTAGTGTGTAGGTATGTGTTTACTGCTCACTAGTAACTGAAACGCTATTAATGCTGTTTTGGCTGAAACTAGCAGAGTTCTGCTGTCAGCTTTCCATTTTTTCTGTTCTTAGCACCTGTCTGCCTCAGCTGTATTCATGCTTTTCCTAAATGAATTTGATCAGTGTGGTCTGTTTCCCCTAATACATAAATACAAGAGAAAAATGGAAAAGTAACTTTTTTGTTATTTATTTAAATGAAGAATAATAAGTATTCCATATAAAGTGATTTGAAAACAAAATACATAACTAATAGGCTTTAAACTGCAAAATTGTTTGTATTTATTCCAACCAGTCAATGCATACACAGATGTGCTTTATGCAGGCTTAGGTACATACTTCATTCTAGGAAGTTAACCTAGAGGGAAAAGAAGATGAAAAGTAATAGAGATGTTAGAATTCTTCTTTAAAATATTATTATAATCATAGCAGAATAATAGTAGTGGGAAAAATATTGAAATGATTTTCTCTGAATTATAAGTTGTGTCAGACACTAATATAAACATGGTGACATACATGAAAATACTGAAAGGCCAAAGTGAAGAAGGGATATGTGTTATACAATATAATATAGTTACAGAATGTAAAAAATCGTAAGAAAATACTTTCTGCAATAGAGGTACAGCAGTAACTGAAAAAAAAAATGGTGCAGAGTTAAAATTTCAATGGAATATTAATACCCATTTGAAAGCAATAGCAATATGAAGTCAAAATTGATAAATTAAGTACCCATAAACCACAGATATGTATGTGTGTTTTAGCTCTGTGTTTTGAAACACAAAAAAATATCTTCTTTTCAAATGTACTTCTTTGGGTATTTGCATTTGTATGTGACTTGCAAAAAGGATGGATAATAAGAGAATATTTCAATATTCCATGTATCTCTGGCAAGGAAACTTCAGAAGTTATTTGTATCCTAGAGGCAAAAATAAATATTTAGTATGCAATAATATATACATTAAAAACATTTTTTCAAAGGAAGTTCTCATATGTTCAGTCAGCAGATAGAATATTTTGGAGCAGTCATGTCATACAAAGTTACCAGGAAGGGCCTTCTGTGACTCTGTGAAGTATAATTATACTGACATGATTAAATTTCCAATTCTAAAGCATTACGAAGTGGGCAGTTTCAAATCTGTGTTGGAAGTAACCGTAGCAACAAAGAAAGTAACTGAACAGCTGATTTGACCTCTACTGAAGGCAAGTATGTAAAAAAATTGACTTAAAAAAAATGACATTTTCAGTGCTTTTATGACCAAAATCTCTTTTATATCAACACCTCATTCCAGGTTTTCTTAAAAAAAAAAAAAAAAAAAAAAAAAGAGGCATTTATTTCTAGAATCCATTTCGGTTCTGTCTGACTTTGCACGCAAGACTTTCATTGGTTTAATGAGACCAAGGTCAGATTTCTACTTCACATGAGATCTTTTTTTTTTGTTAATAAATACTGTGATACAGACACTATTGCAAACTACTGTCCAATGAATTTTAGTCATTAGATCCTTTTTTCTTTTAGCAGACTCTAAATAAATTAGACTACTCTCCTCAAGAAGAACAGCATTTAATCTTATACTCTGTTTTCAGTCAAATAGTAACAAACATATTAAGCATACTTAAGGAAAACTTTAAAATTAAAAAATAAAATAAAATCTTGCTACATGGTCTATAAATAGACAAGCAATAATTAATCGGATCTTCAGTCAGCATGAGTGAACACAATCAACCTACTCAGCGTTATAGCACCATTATTAAAGGAATCAGTACTTTGGCATTAGCACACCGAGATAGAATAAAAGAAAATGTTCGGTATTTCCTTTCTGTAAAGAAAGTAAATTGAATAAGAGTATATTTAGCTTACCTTTTTGTTCCCTTTTGCTTGGTTTGTGTCAAGTAGAAACCCAACCGGAAGGCTCTATCATCTTCTTATAAAGTGAGTGGGACAGAAATAACTGCAGCAGCAAAGATTTTTTTATTGTAAAGGGCATTATCTGAGCTCTGTTCATCCAGCAAGAATTTAGCTACTTGTTACTGTCCCCAAAAGTGTGAGCTTTTGGCAGTGAAGAACTCAAGAGCAAGGTAGCCTGAAAGTAACACACAGATGAGTCACTCCTCATCAAACAGGCACATAATCTTTAATCAAATTAATTGGAGTTACAAAAAAATTACACAGTTGCAACTCCTGCATCACATCCTCAGCCTAAAAGAGGACAGTTAAGTCTTTCATTGTCAAAAGGCAAAAAGAAATGTCACAGATTTGATGACCAGAAGGAACACTGCTATAGCAAACAAAAGAATGGGTCCTCACAGTGGAACTTACACAGAAAAAGTATGGAAGTCCCCACAAAGAGAAATCAAGTCATAATTATTTATAGCAAAGCCATCAAGTACTCAGAACATACAGAAGTGCTGAATGAACTCTTTCTTTTGTCTGTTTATTACAAAATCAGGATTGGAAATTTACAGGAATATTACTTACACCACACTAGCTAATTTTCAGTTCTGTAAAATGCAAAAATAAATTCAGTGACATTTATGAAAAGATCCGCAGCTGTTTAGGAGATGATATTACTTGGTATTGCTTATGCTTCTTGGAGATACAAAATGTGAAAATAATATAAAGAATACTATTATAGATTTTGTTTCTTTCATTTGCTTCTTTTCCAGAAATTAAATTTTCTTCTTCCACTTAAATTAATATGAACTCCTTTCACATTCTTCCCAGAGAAGAAGAGTGTGAAGTTCAAACGTTGTAAAACTAAGAACAACAGATAATGTGTATTTTCAAAGGCAAGTTTTTGGAAGTCTTTTTTTTTTTTCAAATAAAATATGTTTACAGTTCAAGGTTTAACTAGTATCTGCAATTTCATTCATGTGAATTTATTTCATTCATTAAAGTATTTATACAACAATTGTTAAATTCTGGTGTATTACATGTATCCTTTATATTTTCAATAAAGTTGTAAACTCACATGATTTATGTCATGTTACTAAGTGTTTCAAAATTTGTAAGCACATGAAAATACAAAAACTCCCCAAAAATATACCTGTTATATTTTAGAATGAATGTTGACAGAATAGTATTAATTTCTTAAAAGAGAAATAAAAACATCATTTCCATCTCAAATCTTCTGTGTATTAAGAACACACTAGGAAATGTTACTAGAAGTTCTATTTTTATGATTTTAGAAAATTTACTGAGAAATAGCACCCTTATATGCAATTGATCCTTTGCTTAAAGTGAAACTTCAAGTTATCATGAATTAAACAGATTTTTTACAATCTCCGTCCTTATTAATAAGATCCTATGAGCTTAACAGCCTAATAATTCTAAGAGCACCTTGTATTATAATATTTCATAATATTTGAAAATACACACTATTCTGAGACAATAGATAAAATATGATGTTACAGTAATTAAAATGAAAGTTGAGGCTTACTAAAGGAAGAGTTTACTTCTGGTAGATCTGATTTCTATAGGCAATTTGATTCCAATATTACCTTGATTTCAGAAGTACTTGGAAATTTTTGCCCAATTTTGTCAACATTTCTGGAAGGGTTGTGGTTTTTTTTTTTCCTTTGGTAATTCAAACCACTTTGTTCATTCTTAGTAATTAAAGAATGAGATGAATAATCAGCTTATCATCTTCAAAACAGGAAGAACAGATTGCCTACTGTTCTTTAGCATTATGAGTACCACATGTCATGCAAAGTCTGCTAGCATCTGCTCAAAAATATGAGCACAAGTGTATAATGTGTTGCACTGTACTTGAATCAGCCCCTTTCAGTCACTAAAAGTAAAGCCTGGGAGAGCATCTGGAAAGAACCTTAGCTATTTTTCTTTTTTTGACCTACATTTTGTCACATCATTGCAATTCGCAATATAGAAGGGAGTCATTAAACTGCATTTAGGAAACTTAACCACATTCATATACTTCCTCTATTGAAGGATGAAGCATCTGATTCTTTTCACAAAATCAGAAAATATACATACTGAAACTTTCTATATATATAAAGTGAAATAAAACATGATTATATCTGTTAGTTTAATGTAACTTACATTTCAATAATAGAGGCTAATTTAGTAGTGTAATAGATGTTTTGAGGTATTTTGTCCAATAATTTGTCAATGTATCAATAACACCAGCTGGGAGAATCTCTACAACTCAGTTGTACAAACCTTTCCATCCCATTTTAACTCTAATTTCCATCTTAGAGCATTTTTTTTTACTTTATACTAATGATTACTTCAGCAACATGATTGTTTTATAGTACAATTATTTTTAAGCAAAGATTTAGTCAAAGTGTTAGTAGAAAATTTAAAAATAAATTGTATCATAATGCATTACTCTGTTTCTACTTTCTTCCTTACATTACTTTGCTATTACTTAATTTTAGACAGAATAAAAAAGAATACAAGTAATTTATTGGATGTGCATATGTTACATTTAATATTTGAATTTAAAAGATGTAATTTGGGCATTGTAGAAATCTAGAAATAAGATTTCATGAAAAGTGTAAATGACTAATTTTTTTGTTGTTTTTGAAGACATAAATGTTTTAACATCGGAAATTATGAACTTCTCTCATTAAAATATTTTCTGACACTATAAAACAGTCATATTCGGAGTAAAGCTTCAGAATACTGAAAGAACAAAAATAGCTCTAAATATAAATCTGGACCAGTAAGAAGTGTAAAGCTGAAGAGAAAAAGAACAAGATGAAGTACTTCCATCTCTTACTTAAAAAATGAACTTATTAGTGCAACATCACTTGGACATGAAAGGATTTACAACTTTTGAATAGAAACTGAGGCAGCTTAACAAATAGGAACTATATGATAACATTATTGATAGACCTTTTGGAGTTCTGGGGCTTCAGGAAAAGTATTTCTACCTGCTAGAGCTGCATAGGAAAGCTTAAAACCTTAACTAAAATCAAGGATATGAAATTTGCTTGGGTGTTTGAACCTCCAGTGGTTTATACTGGAGGATGAACTTGTTTCACTTTCGAAAAGCAAGGGAATTTAAGGGTTTTAAAAGCAAGGGTTTTAACAAAAAGACACACTGATGCAAAAAGTTGCACAGACCTCCAGTAGAACTTTATCTTTTGAAATAGCTATTCCACCCAGTTGTGGATATAAATTCCAGATAGTTTGTTTATGGATAATGAAAGGAATCGGATTGTTTCTCGTAGGTGATAGTTCACCAATGTTTAACTTATCGTTCACAGCATATTCAGTTCTCTGACATAACTTTTTAGATTGAAATTTTAATAGCATTTTAGTTGAAAATCCGTTTATGAAAAATTCTTTCATTTCCACTTATGCCAAATATTTGCATCTTTTAAAAGATTATTTTCTTAAGCAGTTTTGGCTTGAACCCTAATATGAAAAGTTCTCCTCTCCCAGCTCCACCAAGTGATTTGTTCTGAAAACAGTGTTAGAACTTTTTCTGAGATAATCTAAATGCAATTTTACTGGTTAATATAAATTCAGTACATTTAAGTGTTGTTTAAACAGTAAGGCTCTATGCAGATGGAGTCAATGGACTAGCAAGCCTAGTTTTCATCTTCAGAAAGGAACAAAACTTTTAAAAATATCTGAAAAAGGATGTGGAAAGCATAGTCTAGGATAGTATAGCACAAATAAATTGCTAGCTTAAATGAGAAGCGTTTTTTTTTTTTTCCTCATTTACTCGAAACTCAGCTGTGCTGCTTTCTGAAGGAAGCTGTCATATAGCAATGAAGCTGTTGTGCATACAGATGGCTGTGTCTCCTTATAGGCACAGACATCTGCACCTATCCTTGGCAATCATATCAGCACTTTCTATTAATTATCTTTTCAATACACTGTGATTATCTTCATTTTTTTTCTAGTATAAATTCGTGGACATTTATTTTTCCTTTACTCTGTAGAATTCATTTTATTTTCAGAGTTTCTTTGTGCATATACACCACATGTATGGACAGAAAAATTCTGAATGTGTACAGCCACAGCACAAGGTCACCACTGAAGAGAGAAAATGAGTGAAACCTATGTAGCAGACAAATGGAGCCTAGCAAACACAATTATTCTGAAAGTTCTAAAGCATTTTTGGTGGATTTGACTGATCTTTTAAATTACTTAAACATGTGTCTTCAAAGTGAATATCACCTTATCTGTGCTTTGTTTTGGACAACAACAATGTTTTAGATGAAACTTAAATTATGGCAAACTCAAATTACAGCAAATAATTTCATGCATTTGATACCGGAGAATAATGAAAAATATGCAGCTGTGTTTTCTGTAAGTAGTAAGAATAGATTTCAAGATTTCAAAAAAAAAAATCTTTTTTTTTTTTAATATTTGTGACTCCATTTTCAGTCTACATAAATACATTCCTTGCAAATTTTCACAAAGAATTTTATATGTGGCGGAAGGAAGGAAGGAAGGGAGGAAGGGAGGAAGGGAGGAAGGGAGGAAGGGAGGAAGGGAGG
>NC_034409.1:148522113-148590515 GCF_002078875.1 Numida meleagris
AGGAAGGAAGGAAGGAAGGAAGGAAGGAAGGAAGGAAGGAAGGAAGGAAGGACTCCAAAAGAGTGGTTAGGCATGTGGAGTCAATATTTTTAGCTTGTCAATATTTGTTTGATGTTCCTTAATATTTTAAAATCTGGTATGTTTAAACTGAGGAGTGATTAACTTGAGATGCAAAGCTTCCTTCTTCTTTGGTGACTGGAAGATTTCAGTAACTGAAATATTAATGGAAATAATTAATTGAATTAATTTTATACAGCTGTGGGAAAACACTTATTAACTCTATTCTCCTTATGTTTAAATTAGCTTCATTCTTCCTTATGTTTGGGTTGACAATATCATAACAATACCTTTAATGAAGAAGTGAAAATTGATGTGTTTATACTATTGCTCTATTATCTAGAGAATTTGGTTACAAAGACCAACTATTGAGATTTGAAAATCTGAAAAGAAGACAGATGATATTTCAACAAATGTATTATGGATCCAGTAGATGATACAGTAAATTAAGCATAAAGATGGGGACTGTGTTAAAGCAAGCCTATTCTCTAAATATAACATAGACCTGTAGTTCAAGTTCCATTGTCGCCTAATGGTAAAATAAGTAAAAACATTACCTTTTTTATTTCCCTCATCAGTTAAAAGACTCTCGATGAATAGAATCTTTAAGGAAAAGTTACGCGCTCTCTTTTAATGCACCATCGCCATTAAGAATTTTGTTAGCAATAACTTAACACTTTTGTTAGTGGTATTTGAGCAAGACGATAGCGTTCTTTTATCTACAATGGCTTTATTACTTATAATATTCATAGAAGCACTTGTATTTAAATTGTCATGTATTTAAATTTATTTACAACTCTCCTTAAAAAAAAAAAAAAAAAAAAAAAAAAAACAGGAGCCAGACCTCTGAATCTGTTCTAGTGGCTCTGAAGTGGACATCTCTTTGGGCTTATTTCTTGTCTGACATCGTGGAACTGCAAACTGCATTCAGGCAGCATATTCCTCAGCTCACATTAGACAAATTATGACAATACTTGCTTGCCTCTAGTCACAGAAAATAGTACTAGTCACTTGAACACAGAATACATGTCCTGTTGTCCTTGTGGCAGTATAGGTTACAGTACTAAGTATTAGGACATCTAATTTATATATATATATATATTGTTATTACATATATTGCCATCTGGACAATTCACGAATGTTAAATATAGCATTTTCATATAACTGAGAAGATACAGACAACTGAAGAGTAGAACACTCACATGTTGCCTATTTTTGCCACATGTTGGAAAAGCAAAAGAGCATAAGCTTGACAGCTTATTGAAAAGCTGGCCATGTGTTTTCTCCTGTGCTGTTAGGAATTTAGTGCTTGTTAAATTTTTTTTTGAGATAAGTGAATGCTAGCCCTGGAGAGAGAGAGCCAGAAAAGTGGGGGCAGGGAGAGTCCCAGGTGATCCCCATTATAGCCAGTGACACTACATGGATCCTTTGGGGCCTGTTTGTAGCATCCTGGGAAGGAGAATCTCACTCTTTCATGAGTCTCAATATCTTCCTGTCAATAAAGCCTATCCCACATAAAGCCTATAGACATCCTGTATATTTGAAATGGCTGTTGTTCCATGATAATTTCATTTTGAGATGATTCAGATTTCAGCCAGTCATAAATATAAAAATAATATGTATATAAGCATGTATTTATGGATATCTGACAGATGGATTTTGTATGAACACAGAAAATATGGGGAAATTTATTCAGATATTTCTCAAAACAGCTGAATTAACATAGCCAACTTAGTTAATAGTCACATAAATTCCATAAAAGAAATGACTGTAATAATGCTGATATTTTAATTCCTGTGGTTTAAATTTATAGGTGTGTATCATGATATATACATAAAATGCCTGAAATTCATATTTAAAAAGTTATTAAAAAACCAACAAGGTAGTTTGGCGTTACTTTTATATAAATTAAAATTCAAGAAATTTCCATGAAATTATAATTTTGGAAAAAAAACACTGAACCTCTATTTTAATCTAGACTGAAATTCTGTCACAAGAACATATATTTTTATTATTTCTTTGAACTAAACAAATTTTATTAGGAGCAGCTTTTCAGATTTCAATATCCATCACTTTCTTTTTGATCTTATTTGTTTAACAGATTCCAATCTAATTCCAGCTTGAAACATTACATGTTAGTGGATTTTATCTTCTGAATAAGTGATGAAGAATGATTATATGGAAGACAGCTGAAAAGTGTGGAAGAAAAATAAATGAAAGACTAAACTAGAAAGTACATAATCAGTACTGAGGATATTTGAGGTTTCCTTCTGATAGTTAAATGTTATTTTCTTTTTCCTTCCTATCCAGGCACAGTGACAGCAAGACTGTTGTTTAAACAAGGAGACATTGATAGATCTCATTCAGGCATATCCTTTGCTCATATAAATGAGAGCTTGTGCCTAAGTTGAACCTGTAGCGTAAAACCCAGTGCCCTCTATTATTAATTCCAAAGATGGGAAAGAGTAATGAATTAAAAAGTCTCTTGCAACTCACTGTTTGCTATTCTAACGCTTTGGAAGATATGGGGCCTCAAAGTGCATAATAAAGCAAGTAAAATTTAATTGGCCATGCAGAAGCTTAACAAACTATGATAATAATAAAATAATACTCAGATAACATTTCCGATGCTCCCCCTTTCTTGCCAAGTGATTGCAGAGACTTGACCTGCATTCTGTTTCCAAAAAAATGAATGAGGGGAAGAAAAATATAATTCCAGTATTTACAAAACCAAGAGTCCATCCTTGGCACTCATTTCTAGGAAGGAAGGAGTCCAGGTAATCATTTATATATTAATAAGAAGAGATGTCCATGCCTGGGAGGGGTTGATTACTTAACTAGCTTGTTGACTACCACAATTGATGAGAAGTAAAGGCTGTTCTTGGTAGAGGTTGTAGTAGCGAAATATCCAGTATTATACTAGCTCAGATGTGCAGAGTTGAAAGCAATCACAGCTTCTAGTTGAAAGGAATGTCCTTTTAGTTGGGTTAAGCTACTTATCCAGACCTCACAAATCTTAAATATTAATATTTTTACCACCAAAACATAATTCATTATAAATTAATTGTATGCATTTCCTCAAAACTGAATGTGTTATTTAGAAATCAAGCATAAAGGAGTAAGAAAATCATAATAGAGAAAACAAGATTAATGATGTGAGAAGTTTGCACTAGTATTTTGAAGTGTATAGCAGAAATGCAAAATAAATTCTCTTCCCTTGTCTTCCTGATATATTAGTCCCAGACCAAAAGGGGAATTTTAAAAGAAAACATTTCTTCTATTAAGCAATATTTTTAACATATTTGAAGTCTGAAGTCTTTTAACAGAGTGCAAACAACATTTCTAAACCCATCAGAAATGAGATTAATGAATATGTTTTTCATAAGAATGATTTTTTTATTGCTAAACAAACTGTGTCTGAGGTGATGATACATGTATTTGACTTCAAAAAAGCCATTCATTATCTTTAGATATGATTTTCAAAATCATGTTATCTTAAGTGTGTTTATGCCTTTTCAGAAATTATTTTAACAATCAGAATCATGTAAACTGGAAAATTTAAAGTTTACTGTTAGTAAGTTCCAATGCCCATAAAAGAATTGCATTATGAACAACTTATATACTTAAAACTTTTGATATTAAAGGATATTCGCATAGGGCATAGGATGTTTATCTGTTGATCTAATACAGACTGAGATAAAGCAGACAAAGCCGTCATGATTTAAGGTTCCCTCTGCATATTATTTATAAAATTACCTTTGATTTAGTCAACATAAAAGTGACTGCCATTATAGCATTCTTTGCTTTTTGAAAGATAGAGTCCTTATAGGAGACTTTGTATTTTCAGAGCAAGACTGCATGATTCAGTAAATTCAGCAATAATTTCCAAAACGCTGACTATAGTTTGCAATTCAGTGATATATGTTATATATCTCAGTTAGTACTGATGGGTTGTTAAACCTATGAATACAAAAAAACTAGATCTGATGATACCAGGTAATCCATTGTTTCAAAGACTAAAAAGTGCTTTTCCTTCTAAGAAAACAAAAAGATGCTACACATCTATTTAACAGCACAGTTACGCAGATAAGTCACTTTGATGCCAAGTAGATATTTCAAAACTTTCTAAGGGGAGAGATACATTTAATGGAAATAATAATCTTCACTTGGAAAGAAGGGGTTATTGTCTGTGCTTCATCAGCATGAACATAGAATCCTTTGATCAAGTACTGCTTCTACTACAACGGAATATCTTAGTCACTGATGTTATCTGATTCATCAAGGACAATTGTTCCCCTTGGAAAACTGGCAAGAGGAGAACTGTTCAGCTTGTTCTTAGGTGACCCTATAAGGATAGAAAGAGTAAGGAGAACATTTTCCAGACAACCACTGTGGGTCATGTAAGACCCCCAAGCAACCCTGCATAACCACAGGTGGATGGGAAAGTAGCCAAAAGGGGATGGGGAATCATGATTGCTTAACCTTAAATATGTAGATAGTAGGTGTTTCTTCTGTATTAGATAAGTGGAATACTTGGGAATTTTATTACTTGTCGAATACACAGACCTGCACTCACTCCAACTGCTGACAGTACAGTACCTCATACACGCATATGCACTTGTACCAGAAAGCAGTTGAAGATGGAATTTAATAAGGAGATAGGACTGAATGCAGTGATCAGGGTGAGCTCATGGCCAGAGAAGCATTAGGACCATCTTATGTTTACATATAAACATACACTTTTATTTCCTTATCCTTGGATTTCTTATACTTGCTTCTCCATAAATCACCTAAATCACTTTCTGTTCCCACCTTTGTTTCTTCCCCTAAGCATCCCATAATAAATCCTGCACAATCCCCAAATGTTCTTCCCATGAATCCCATAATGTCTGTCCAAATCCTTGGCAAAAACCCTTCTTATACTATTCATTTTGATGTGTTTCATGTATATGATATAGTTGATGACTGCTGTGACTGCCCTGCGAGGGCTCCAAATAAGATGTTCTTTCCTTAGGAGTCTGCAACTTGAACTCCTACCTGCCATGGTATTCCTGTACTCCTCTGAGTTGGTGGAGAAGGGCCTTTGATGGGCGCACAGTTCACTTGTGATGGGCCTTCAAGTAGCCAGAGCAGGTTATGAACCAAGTTACTCCTGTCATTGTGTCTCTATGACGTCTTTTGTGTGCACAGATGAGCATTTTATTATTTAACAAATTTGCTTTCAAAGCTACCAGTGTTAGAACTATGCTAGTATACTTCATCCAAATGTTCAATATGGTTTGTTGATATATGTGTTTAGGACACAAAGGAAGACGATATACGATCTTGATATTTCATTTAAGGTACTTATCTGTGAATCTTTCCTGTAACTAAGTTGTTCTAATGAGCAACATATTTCCATACATATATGCCAGCCCTCCTGCCTCTATGCCTAATGTAATCAAATACTTGTTTTTTCAGAAAGGCTGTTATACTACTTCTCCCATGCTCTTTAGATAGTAGTTTACTAAATGGAGATTTGTACTGCCTTGAACTATAAAATGTCTATGTCACTATCAAAGTACTGGAAGCATAATGCAAACTGCTGTAGGGAGCAATAATATCTATTTACCTACTGGAAAATAAAGCTAATACTTCACTTGAAAACATTTTATATGCTTCATAAAGCTTAAAAAAACATAGCTCAGTACTGTAATTTTTATTGTGCTTGAGCTCTCTAACATAATAGCAGCCACACTCTGGAAAGACATACTATGTTTAAATTAAAGTTACTGATTTAAAGGGAAAGTGAAAGAAATGGGTTCAAGTTTTGATAAAATTCAAAACAAATTTGTTCTTCACATTTTTATCTTGATGTTTTAGAAGGTTTGTATCCCTTAAGGAAAACACTGTTTTCTGTTTCCCTTATTATAAAAATACCACATCAATATAATTGGAAATACTTCAAGTGAATAGAAACTGAAAGTGTTTTGATGCATGGAAACACTTTCAGTGAGTCTTTGACAGGAATTATGATTTAAGCAATGAAAACAATCAGATGATTTGCATTGGTTGAACAAACATTTTTATCTTTTACCTTCAAGAAAATTTTTATTAAAGCTATCAAGAGAATACAAACCATTTTCTGTTGATACCTACTGTCATTTTATTTTTCTTTATTAAATGTGTTTCTGTAGAGACACTGTAGTTTTTGTACAGACTGAAAAACCTTTTCACAGTCATCTCATTCTGAGCAAAGACACTGAAAGCAAACTGAAACAGTTCATTTTGATACTGCTTCTAGAAACATGCCCTACAAACCACAGCTTTTTCCACAACAGCAGCCTGGAACAAATCTCACAGCTTTTTTCTCTCCTTGAGATTTGATAAGTTCTGAGAAAGTGCACCTACTTCTTGTCTCATACCTAAAGGAATGACAGAAATCAAGGAACTGTCATTTTAATATTTATCATGCTTATATCTAAAATATTTTATATTTAAGGAACAGGTAAACATAATTGCCAAGATGATATTCTAATTTTAGAAAACATATTGGAATAATCCAGTGTGAAGTTTGGATTGAAAAGAGAAAGAGATAGAACAAATGGAAGTCAGAAAGCACCAAATCCAGACTCCACAGTAAGTACAGTAGGACAGCCCAGCCAAGACTAATAATGTGCTCCATGGTCTTCAAACTGGTATGGGGCCTTGCCTTATGAGGTATCCCCTGGTATGAGGAATTCACATGCTGCCACTCCATGGACTGCTGTTTTAACGTGAGTTTGCAGCAATGACACCACACCTTGTCACTGGTAATGTCACGATCTTGGAAACTGTCACCTTCAGTTTCATATTGGTTCAATAGGTCCCGACAAATTTGCATACAGTTTTCTTTCTGTTCCTGTGTGAGCGTACATGGGACCCACCTGCAGCAAATGCTGCATTATCCCAGTGATGCCACCATCATTTCCAATGCACTGAATCCAATGTTCAGCTTTGTACACAGTTCCCTGGTCATAATCCTTCCACTCATGTGGATGAGTAAATCAAGATGCTCTTCATTTTGTAGCGTGACAGCTGTGTATGACTGTCCAGATTGTCTCTTGTCTTTCACATTGCTGTCACCACTGCTGAAATATACCACCCACTGCCTTACTGTGCTAACATCCATAACATTATGGAGACATTTGGTCTCCATAAACTTTCAGCTAGCAACAATGAATGTCAATGAGTTCAATTTTTTCCTCAGGGAGGAATTCAGTTATCCACCTTTCTTTCATATGGACTTCCATATTGGATGCCATTTTGTCAAACTTCTCCTCAGCTGCCATCTATCTGACAGCAAAAAAATTTAATGGTATATTGGTGAGAATGTTCAACATCTACTGCTATGCCACCACCATCTGTCTCTGATGTTGTGGCCCAACATAATAAAATAGGAGGCATTAATTTTGCAGCAGCTCTCATTTTATAATAACATTCTATAGATACAAGAAAATTGAAAAAAAAAGGCATGAAGATAGTCTTTGAAATTTTACTGTCTATCTTTGTCTCCATGTCTGAAAACAGTTACACTGCGCTGATGCTCGTTTGTGAGTTGCATGCTCTGCCAAAATAGTTAAGTACCATTCCTAAGTATTTGTTTTGTTCTTTTAGGACATATTTTTTAACTGTACACCAGACACTATTTCAAAAGATTGTTTTTTGCATTAAGTCTAAATGAACCTAGAAAAGATTATTCTTGAAAGTCATCAAAGCTGTCTTTATTTTTCTTTTTTTTTTTCCAAAGAAAGAAGGGTAGAAAATAAAGTGGAAAAGAGCTCAAGCGTTTGGATGACAGGGAGACCACTTACTTAACAATGCTGTCATGAGCAAAATGATTCAGTGTAGGGAGATTAATATAATTTATTTGCTATTAATAACAAACTAGAGTAGTGAGAAAATAAAGCAAACTGAAAACACCTTCTTCTAACTCCTCTCCCCTCTCATTACAAGGGAATAGGGAGAAGGGGCTACAGTCAGTCTTTAATGCTTCATCTTTGCCGCTCCTTCATCTTTACTCTCTCCCCCTCCTCCAGTATACGTTACCTCCCATGGGATGCCATCTCTCCTAAACTAATCCAACATCAGCTTACCACAGATTGCATTTCTTTAATAGCTGCTCCAGTATGGGTCTGTAGCATGGAGGCCATCCTTCAAGAATGGTGAGTTCCAGCACCGATCCCCCATGGGCAGCAGCTCTCCCAGACCTCTTGCTCCACCATGGGCTCCTCTCCAAAAGCTTCATGTTTGTCCCAGAGTCTTCTCCTCTATGGGACTTCAGTAGATTGCATACATCTGCATCCCCGTGGGCTCCTCCATGGGCTTCAGTGTGAAGATCTGTCCATGTGGTGCCCATGGGCTGCAGGGAGACGGCCTGCTATAGACAACTCAATGGGCTGCAGGGTATTTCTGCTTCTGTATCTGGAGCACCTTCTCCTCCTCTTTCTGCGTTGATCTTTGCATCTGCAGAGATGTCTCCCTCTGCATTTTCTCACTCATCTCTCCCAGCTGCTGTTGCACAGCAGATTTTTTCTCCTTTCTTAAATATGCTCTTACAGAGGCAAAATCAGCATCACTCACTAGCTCTGCTTTGGACAGCAGCAGATCCCTTTTGGAACCAGATACAACTGGCTCATATCTATAAAGGGCATCTTCTGGACTCTTCTCACAGAGGACAGCCCAGCAGCCTCCCTGTCTCACTACCAAAACTCTTCCATGAATAGAAAGTTGAATGGTTATTGCTTCATTGCTTTTGTCAGCCAAATTATGTTCTGAATTACTCTTTTTTTTTTTTTTCTATTTCCTAATTCAGTGACAATCCACAAAGAAGTTTCAGGCAAAAGAATCAGGGACACTATCTGGGCTACACGATTTTGACTCTTTGTGAACTCATGCTGAATAGAAAGAAACAAACAAGATGATGTCTAACATGACTGCAAATTAAGTCCAAATAGCAAAGGAAGATCTGCTGGTGGAAAATCTGTGAAAGAAAAAGGAAGTTCTATTTCCTTTTCACTGATTCATACTGTCAGCAATGAAAGCATAAGGCTCAGAAAACGATGTATTTACTAGCACAGCAGAAAAGAAGTCAGTCATTTATTATATATGTTGCTTCACAGTGTAATCTCTAACTGTTTAGAAGTAGTAGAACTGTCAGATTAAAAATAAATATTTCATTACTTGTAACAGTAATGAGTTCTTGCTTTGATGTATAATCCATTATTAAACTCACCAAATGTTTTTTTAGGCTAACTTATGTGGGTCAGCGTTAGGACTTTGTAAAATACAGCTTTCTAGCCAGATGGTTAGAAGTTGTCATTAAATTAGCGTGAATCAGTCAGTATTCCATCAGTTAACCTCATGTACTATAAATGGTAGATGAGTTTTCTTTATACTGATTATGTAATTTACAGCATCTGCCCATTTTCTGCTTGACTGTGTCCTGTCTGAAATGGTCATTTCCCCAAACCTGCTAGAGCCAATCAAAAACCTGCTAACTTTGCAAGAAGACTGCAGGCACATGGCTATTCAGCTTATATTTTCACCATAGGGTGCTTAGCTATTATGTATGACTACGTAAAAATTTGTAGAAGAAAGTCATTGAAGTGCTGAAGAATAAGAAGCATGGCCATGCTAAAAGTTATGATAGTACTGGAGAAAATGCTCATCCGTGCATATTTTCCAGTTGAATAGTTATTTTATTAATGGAATTTGATTAAAGAAACAGGAGAAAGCTGTTATTATAGCATTACAGAATTCACATATATGAAATAAAATTTCCTTATAATCATAACTTTCTGCTTATGTGTATGGATTTTGGGGGTGATGCTTACACATTCCTAAAAAGAAATCTCAAATATTGAGAACAGAATAAACTGGAAAACAGGCAAAAAGCTGGGCATAATAATCCTTATTGTGTACTAACAAAATAACATACCATCTATGATTTTCCCATTTGCATTTTGCAGAGCTACCATACACCTGCTATTTACGAAGGCTGTTCTGAAAGTTCGTGCCTCTTTTTTATTATGTTGGCACATGAAATCAGAAGTGGATGTTGGTGGTACTGCAGTAGAGTTTGAACTTTTCTGCCAGTATTCTGCTAAATTTTGTTGCCAGGTGACAGATGGCAGCAGAAGGGCAGACTGACAAAATGGTGTCTGACATAGAAGTGCATATGAAGAAAGGAGTGTCACTGAATTTCTCCATGTGGAAAAAAATGCACCCATTGACATTCGTCAATGATTACTGAAAGTTTATGGAGATCGAACAGTGAATGTGTGCACAGTAAGGCAGTGGACAGTGCATTTCCACAGCGGTTACAATGGCAGTGGGTCACCCCCACTGGTGCAGTCTGCTGCAACTGCTGCATGCAGGCTCTTGTTTACTGCTAGTAAAAATTCATAGCTGATGGACTATTGACTAAACTGATATTGACTATTGGACTAAACTGATGGTTTCAAAATGGCCATTTTGAAAAATACTGTTTTTTAGCTGAGAATTTGCTCTATCAAATATTGTTATTTGTAGTTATTGTGGTTTCCATGGAAATAAATAGGAGGTATTACTTTCAGAGCAACCTACATATTTTCCATTACAGTACATAAGGTATGTAAGATTTGAGACATAGTGAAAACAAGGAGATATACATAGTCATTACTTTGGTAAAATCATATGATTGTTCTGGTCAGAAAACTTGTTTACCTACATGGACTAATTCTTCTGACTCTTGTGGTCCCACTATGAAAACCATTTGCACAAAGAAAAGATTTCCTTCATCTGAAATGAATTATTTAGAGAATTGAAAATGCAGCACATGTTATTTGAAAATCTGCCCTTTCCTTTTATGAAAACAATATTCTAAGGGACATTCAAACTACTGTTCTGCTCTCAGATCTGTACAGATCTTGACTAATGAAAGAAAGCTGACTCACTTGGGAACTCTGCCCTCTTTCAGCTGTTCGGAAGGGGCAACTCCTCTGTCATAATGAAGTAGTCCAAACATTAGTAAAGAAACTGTCATTCATCTTTAGTTCTAATACCAGTTTTCTGTCACAATTTGTCTTTATTTTTTCCCTTCAGTATATTATTTTTCCAAGAGCTTATTTTATGGTTTGGATACTACCTTTTCCCAGGATATTCATTTATTTCTTCATTACATTTTTTTCTCTCTCCTTCTTTTTCCCTCTTTTTCAGGGCAAAACTTATCTGTACACGGGACATGAAAGTTCCTTCATGATCATCTATTATGATGTGAATATCATACACAACATATTTGAATGAACACCAACATTTTGTTTGCCCCAAACTGATCTTGCCAAAGTGAAAGACAGCCATCAGCTGGGGAAAAAGTAAGTATTGTCTTCTTGAATATTGAAGGGAAGAAAAAAAGTCAGCATGTCTACCATTTCAGCTAATGGAAGAAAGTTAGCATTTCTTAATCAGAAAATCAAAAAGTGAATGAAATCTGGTATAAATCTGTAATCTGATGCTGAAGACAGAGTCACACATAAATGCAAGATTAGGGTGTTGTCTTCTCTACTCTTTTCTGTCTTTTGACAGACTATTTAACTCTATTTTTAGGACCAGTAATGAAATACTACTGCCAAAGGCTAATTCTCATTATAAACAAGTGTAAAAGTAAGTCTCTCTCTCAAAAGCATACACAATTAGTTCACATCACGAATTGCACTTTGCAGAGTTCCCATTCCTCATTTAACATGGCACAGAGCCTACTGCCTACTTTTTTTGTGATATTACACACAAATCCAGTGGAGACTTCTGTGCTTAATATAGTGACAGAATGTTTAGGTTGTGATTCTTGAAAACAGACTGATTTCTTTTAGACCTGGAATCTAAACATTTTTGCTGACGATGACAAATATGATTCCAAGAAAGGTCCACTTTAATTTATTATTACATTTATTACTGTTTCTGTGTTTATTTTCTAGATAAATATCTTCAAAATGCAAATCTATGAAAAGTTTCCACTGAGAATTATTGGGAAATAAGTTCAAATGAGGAGATTTCAAGTAAATTTAAAGAATTTAAATTCTGTCTTCTGTTCTATTCTGTTTTTTGTTATTGCTGTTTGTTTTTTTTTAACATACAAAATGGTGGAACAGTTTCAATAATGTAGGACTATATTCCAACTTTCATTATAACTGTAGTGTAATCATTTCTCTGATAATATTTACCGTGCTTTTTAATTAGTATCTTATGATTCTACTATATGTTCACTGGTCGTGGGATCTCAAGATTCATCAACTCCTGTTCACTGCAAACAAGTCTGCCCTCAGGTTTCACACCCTCAGGAAATCTTACTTGTCTGTGATTTACAGTCCAGCAGAATGCCTAGAATATCCTGAAGGATATCTCTGGGAGAGACCCACAAGGATCATTCAATCTAGCTCCAGACTACACATTTCCACATTGGACCACCCAAGAATCAAACCACGGGCCCGAGATCATTGTCTTGAACTCCTTGAACTCTGTCAGTTTTGTTGCTGTGACCACTGCCTTGGGGTACTTGTTCCAGTGCCCGACAATCCTCTCAGTGAAGAACCTTTTCCTAACACCCAAGCTGACTCTTTACTTTTGCAGCTTAATGACATTTTCTTGGGTCCTAACACTGGTAATGAGAGAGAAGAGATTAGTGCATCCTTCTCCACTCCCCTTGTGGGTGTAGGCCTATATGAGGTCTCCCCTCAGACTCCTCCAAGTTGAGCAATCCAAGTGACTAATTTTTCTCCTCATCCATCTTCCCCATTAGAACTTTCACCATCTTTGTTCCTCTCCTGTGGACATACTAACACTTTTATATGTTCTTATACTGTGGTACACTAAACTGCACACAGTACTCAAAGTGACGCCTTCTCTATTGATTTGTTGATCACCACATTTGTCCTTTGCATTTTTACAACAGTATCCTTTTTTCTGCCCCAGCCTCCTCCTTTGGCCTGGCCATTACGCCCAAGGCCTTGCTCAGAACTGATAACACAGTCTTGCAATATACTATGAGTCAATGTCACCCATGTCCCGTCCCACCTGCGAAGTGAGGGAGCAGTGACCAGATTCATAAATTTCTCCTGTTTAGATTAGGGTGAAACTGACACTCAAGATCCAAACACAATCATTAATTTTAATGAAAATCTCTGTACTACAGTTTTCTTAAAAGTATGGCATTCTTACAATTATATCTATCCGATCTGTGCAACTAAACTGTGTCACTTTATAAGCAAAATAAGCCTTGCATTACTTAACTGCTTTTCAATGGAAAAAACAAAAAAGAAGAGAGAAAGACAGGGAGCAGGGAAGCAAAAGAGATGGACAGAGAAAGTGATCATCAGTGAGAGTTCCAGCATTGCTCCAGGCAGTGGGGAATCATTGGTCTGTGAGGGCACTCATTCAGAATTTCTAAGGTATTGAAGTCTCAAAGGACCCCTGAGCTTCTCTTGGTCATCCTTTTTTGCCTGCTAGATTTATAAAGTTCTTTATCAGCAAGTTTGCAGTCAAAACTTTGCAGTAAATGGGAGTTCTGGATAGAGCAAGGTCATTTTGTCTCCACAGGACTGCCTCCTCTGATCATGTCTTCAGCCTTTAGCCTGCTGCCGTGGCAATGGTCGTATAGTACAAATGTTTGAGATAATTCCGGGTATATTACAGATACAGTGTTTTTCGTTGGTCTGCTACTTGCCCTAAATAGGAAGCAGCCAGAGAGCCTCTTGATCTCTAGTCCTAATAACGAGATTGCATGTGACCTCCCTAATTTCTTCTAGCTGTTGTGAAGCTTGAGTGAGTCCGGGCAGATTATGTGGAATATTTACCACAGGTGACTTTCTGAAAGGCCCACTTCTTGAGAGAAAGTAAACCTCCAGGGTAGAATATGGTAGATATTCCATTCCAAGATAGTTCTGTAAGCAATATAAAAGACCTGCAAACTTTACATTGTTAACAAATACTAGAGGAGCCTAGTATGCTGACTCTAAGAAAAAATAAACATGGAGCATGGAGTGCAGTGGAGGTCCCATGGCCAAATCCCATGATCATCCTGCAGGGTTGGGGACTTAACATTATTGGAACTGATAAGCTATTTTGTTTTTCTGAGCCAGCCCTGAGCCACCAGTTTTCCATCTTTCTGTGAAAAACTTGTTCTCTGAGTAAACTTTGCAAAACAAAGGTCTGTTTGACTGGAGTCACTCAAGCTTCACATCAAAGTAAGAAAACAGTATAAAAATGGCCAGAGAAAGAAGGAATTTTGGGGAAGTTACAATCACAGACAAGATGTGAGGACACCACTTGCTTCTGAGACCAGCTGAGGGGCTAAGCCTCTCCTTCCTCCCCACAGGGATGCCTGTTGGGTAAGATTCATACACTCAGTTATAACTAGTACTTCCCTGGGAACAGGGATATAACAGTTATTCCATGATTTAATGTGTTTGTGGCTGGCTGTATTATTCATGTTCTTGGTTAACTTCACATGCTTTGCGGACTGTGTTTATCACTAGCAATACAAAAGAATCTATAATCTGTTACTTTAATGAACTGCACTATTCACTAATCTAGCCATGAGAGTCCTCTTTGGGTGTGGCCAAATTCCTTAAGAGTGGTCAGGAGAGCCAATTTGAACTTGACTAGATGAATTGGGCAGTGTGCTATTTGTGAATCCGTAACTGTGATTGTTCATATACTGAATGCATCTGAAATTACAGTGCTGATTTGGGCATCATTTAGAATCTAACCTAAGATCAACCACTCCCAGCCTCTGATAGATGAGGACAAGATGGAATGCAGATGGGTTCATTTTCTGCCAAACTTCTTTACCCTTTTCATGCAGCACATTTCTCCGAATTTTTTTTTTTTTTTGGTGGCCTCTATGTTTTTCTTGTGGCAGATGTGAGTGTGATTACATCTGTCTTTGGATTCTTATTCATAAATCCTTAACTAGTCCATCATCAATTTAAAAACAAAACATTGGAGGCTCCTTTGCATGGAGCTCCTTACTGCCTGTCCTTTTGTATAGAGTCTGACTGGAATGGTGTTAACTTTCCCTACAGCAGTCCATATAGCACTGTGCTCTGAACTTCCATCTAGAACAGCATTCCTACTGCACCAATGTTTTGGCTACTGCTGAGTAGTGCTGGCACAGCATAAAGATTCTCTCCAGTCCTTCCCCCCCAAAAAAGCAAGCAGACTGAGAGTGGATAAGAAATTGAGAGGGGATACTGCCAAAGCAACTGACCTAAACTGACCAAATAGGTATTTGACACTGTATGATTTCACACTCAGCAATAAAAGCTAAGAAAATGCAATGGGAAGAAGGAAGAAAGAGAGACTCCTGTTATGGAAAAATCTGTCTTCCCAAACAACCACTACATGCACTGAGGCCCTGCTTCTGAAGACGTGGTCAAGCATCACTCACTGCCAAGAAGCAGATTTTCTTTTCTCCCTTTGCTTCTGTGCAGCCTAAAACATTTTTAACTTGTTTTTTTTTTGTTTGTTTGTTTTCCTTTAATTAAAGTGTTCTTTTCTCAACCTGTGAGCCTTTTTTTTTTAATCATATTTTCTGCTGTTGTTCTTTTGAGAAGCAGAAAGTGAGAGAGCAGCATGGTGGAGTTTAATTAGCCATCAGTGTGAAACCACCACACTTGTCCTTCCTACTTTTATCCATTCATTGAAAAACTATGGTCACAAGAGCAATCCCAAGATTGCTCTGTAATAACAAGAAGAATATTCAATTGTGACTGCTTATGGATGTCTAACTCCACTTGTCTTTTTTCCATGCTGCAAGCATTTGTTAACAAGCACTTTCACTCAGCCCTCAGTAATGACATCTTTGTCCCCATTTATGCTGTCCTTCAGGAATGTACTCACTGCCTTTTACACATGAATTTTTCTAAGGCTTTGATCCCAGCAAACCTAGTATAAAGTCCATCTCTCAACATCAGAAAACTTTTTGGAAAATTTGCTCTTGTTACACTCTGTCAGATAGATTCTGTTTCCCCAGCAGACCTCATTCTTCAATATAGCATACAGTGGTCCTAGAAAATAAAGCTAATTACACAGAATAAGTTAAGCATGAATTGCTATCACTAAATAATGGAACTAAAGATTAAAAGAGCAACTTTGCAAAACTTAATTAAAGAAGTGGAAAATGTAAGCAAAGGGAGGACAGAAACATACAACACAAAAGTATATCTGAGGGAATGAAAAGTCCTTAGAACCATGAAAGAGAAATAATAGGTACAGTAGTGTAATTTAAGAATACCATAAAAGACTCACTGTTAAGTATTCTAATCTGAAGCCAAATTTTGACTTGCAAAGTGAATTCCATCCAAAAGAATACATCTTTGTATTCATGAAAGATAAAAATGTACGTGTGATGAAGAGAAACAGACCTGCATGAATTTCCTATATATTTTTTCCAAACAGTTTACAGCAAATAATGATGTACGTACAACACTGGGTATTACATGTGCACCAGTCCTTAGGTTGTGTGTACTTGTAGAGACTGTCCTGCCCTGTTGCTATAACATATGTCTAGGAAAATTGTCATCTGTGATAAAATGAAATCAGATAACAGCATCTTCTTCAGGAAGCAAATTTAGAAGAGTCTGTATTTTGTGAAAATCAAGTTGTGAAATAAGTTTCTAAAAGTACCTGAAAGAATTGTTTTTAGTAACTTCACTAAGAAGAATACACAGCTATATTATATATTTACCTTGTTCTCTCTTAAATACTGAGAAAGGGATGAACATTTTATGGAAATGAGTAAAATTATTTTTTAGAAATGAAAGTGATCTACTTGAACCCTTCATGTTCAAACTGATGAGTCAATGATCTGTAGCAAGAAAATCAACCTGCTTCAAGGCAAAATTTTCCTTACCAGATTTTGAAAGCAAACCACTTTCAATATGTAATCTCTGAAAACTGCCTTTCCACTTGTGTGTAAGCATCCATTAGTTAATGGAAAGGCAGATATTGATGCAGTTGCCAAAGATAGTCTTTTCTAGTGCTGAGATGTTACTTCTAGTTCCTTTTCCAGAAGGGTATGTCTCCTAAAAGTCTTTCTTGCGTTCTAACTAAATGTCAGGTCCAGAGAATTACTAGAATCATGGAAGAGCTAGGTTTCAATTCAATTGCCCACACTCAGTCATCTAGTACAATTTTAAACACTTGGGTGAGGTTGACAGATACACAGTACTATGTGAGGCATACAACTTCTTGAAATGGCATATTTTAATGAATATTTTAAGCTATGTTGCATGGTTGTGTTTAGATAACTGATTTCATCCCTAGGGCTTCACAAATATCATTAATGTCCAGGTTGAGGCCAGTGATGAATGGTTACCACAAGAGTCTGATCTGGGACTGGTGCTTTTCAACATTTTTATCAGTGACATAGAGAGAGCAATTGAGTGCACCCCTAGCAAGTTTGCTGATGACACTAAGCGGAGTGGTGCAGCTGATACAATAAAAGGAAGGAATGCCATCCAGAGGAATCTGGACAAGCCTGAAAAGTGTGCCCATGAGAACCTAATGAAATTCAACAAGGCCAAGTAAAAGTTTTTTGCACTTGGGTTGGAGCAATCTCAGATATGTGTTCAGACTGAGAGAATGCAGTGAGGGCAGCCCTGCAGAGAAGGACATGGGAGTCCAGATGGTTGACAAACTTGAGATGAGCCAACAGTATAGACTTGGCCCAGGCCAACTGTGTCCTGGACTGCATAGAAAGAGGGTGAAGGAGGTGACTGTTCCCCTATACTCTGCTCTTGTGAGGCCTCATCTGGAGTACTACTTCCAGGCTTGCACTAGAAAGATGTGGAAATGTTGGAGTGGGTCCATAGGAGAACCACAAAGATCGTCAGAGGGCTGGAACACATCTTCAGTGAAGACAGATTGAGGGAGCTGGGTTTATTCAATCTGGAGGAAGGAGAGGGGAGCAAAGGAGAGGGGAGGGGACGGGAGGGGAGGGGAGGGGAGGCGAGGCGAGGCGAGGCGAGGCGAGGAGAGAAGGCTCCAGGAAGACCTCATCATGGGCTTCCAGTACTGGAAGGGAGCTTATAAACGGGAGGGAAAACACTTTTTTACACAGTCTGATAGTGACAGGATATAAGGGAATCAGCAAAGCTTCTTAATTACAGCAGCATTTTCAAAATGCAGTAATTGACATTATAATAGAGTTATCTAACAGTTTCTAGCATAATATACAAAGGGGTTGCTCTTATAGAATGCATATGGTGGGCCACATGCAGATGTCATGTTTTGTAGACTTCAATATTTTGAATCTGATATCTGGGACCCACCTGCAACAAGCTTTGTGATATTCCAACATTGGCACCATCATTTCCAGTGCATTGAAACTGATATTCAGCTCAGTACACAGTTCTCTGGTCATAATTATTCCATTCATGTGGATGAGCTGATTGAGGTGCATTTCCTTTTGTTTGACAGCTGTGCATGACCATCCAGAACATGACTTGTCTTTCACATTGCTTCACTGCTGCTGAAAAATATCACTAAGCATTCAGCAAGTGCTGATGAATGTCATTGGGTGCCATTTTTCTGCATCAAGGAATTCAACAATACAACTTTGCTTCATACACACTACCATGTTGGGTGCCATTTTGTCAGACTGCCCATCCACTACCATCTGTCCCATGACAAGAAAATAAAGTGGAATATTGTCAGGAAGGTTCAACCTCTACTGCCATAGCACCACCATCTGCACTTGACGAAGTGGGTCGACATAATAAAATTGGAGGCACTACTTTTGGAGCAGCCCCTCTTATTTATCTTTCTGGCCCCTCTTCAGAGTGGTCTTTAGTCTGAATTTCCACCCTGACTATGAGCTTGTGAAACAGTAAAGCATATTATAAACACATGGGAGACAGATGAGGAACTTTGAATTGGAAGTAATCACAAGTGAATTACAGTTATGAATGACTTATCTTAAGGAGACTTTTACAGTTATTTTATATTTTGTGTCTACTTTGTATATATTTTATGGATAGAGATGTAAATAGCTTCTTACTTGCAAAGAATGTGTTTTGAACATACAAACAAGATGACAGAGGAATATTTCAATTACCTTCTCTTTTGTTTTTCAGTATTTCATTGTCCTTTTCTGTACTCATCTGACCTCAGTGTCCTTAGTTTCACAAATCTTATAACGCAAGGAAGTGAAAAGCAAAAAGTAGTTGCCTAGTGCAGTACCTAACTTAGTCATTGCCACACTGAATTGGAATATGATGTTACAAATTTACTGCCATAGTTTTCTATACAGATAAAGGAGACATACAGGAACTTTTGAATACCCACTGAAAGCTTATTGTCTCATTTTTATTCATTTTGCTCTACAGAAAGCCAATTCAAAGTAGCAGATGAATTCATCCTCCTGTGGTTCTATCTGTTTACTTGCTTACCTCACCTCTGTAGCTGGCAAAATTAGAGATAAGATGTAGTTTTAATTGCTTTGTTCTGGTGATGACGGAATTTACTTAAATGTAAGAGACTGAGGTGTTTCAATACCGTTAAAGTGAGTGAGGTCTTCTACAGTACAGCTTTTACAGGCAATCCTGAAATCCAGGCAGCATTCATCTCTCTTCCTTTTCTAAGTAGATTGGACAGGAGCATAAGAACCGTAAAAAATGATCCAAAGGAGAAACTAAATAGTTTAAGATTTGGGGAACTGATTCATCATGGATGAGAACATCACAAATGATAAATTGGAAAGAAGGTTTTGCACTTAAGTGACAAGCAGCAAAGTATCTACTAGTTATGATTTTTGAATTTTGGAGAAGTCAAATGGAGAGTAAATATTCACCAGCTTAAACCTCTAGACACAGTAACCAGCTGATTACAAGGAGAAAAAGAAATATATTTTTTTTTAAATTTAAATCACTATATATCCTACAGAAGTTTCAATGTAAGTAGTAATAATAACTAGTAATAATGCATTTACTCAGCATAGAGACACTGATGTAAGGTACCCCAAATGTCATCCAAAGATTATATGTAGAAATATTTGAACTATTACCACAGCGTGACTTAGTCTTCAGTCTATCTCTGAAAAATCTCTGCCCACCCCTTTCTTAAAGGAATGAAAAGTTCAAGTGCTAGACAATACTGTCAGCTCTTGCAATGTTCAGATTCTTGTAAACATTTCTCAGAAGAGAAAGGTGATTTTTTTCAACATTTTACTGGCTTGCTTGTTTCTTACACATCAGATAGTATATTTAATTTTCTCGTTATATTTTATTACATTTGTTTTTAATTTAATTTAATCTGAAAAACAAAAACAAAACAAAACAAAACAAGACACCAGTACACACATTGACAATGTTACACTTGAGAGCTAGTATAATACATAAGGGATAACATTTTCTTTTGTCATTTCAGGTTTGCTTTCATGCAGTAATGAAGTGGCAACAGTGACAGCTATACTGATACTTTCATGAGCAAGTTACCATGTAAGTTGTAGTAATTCCAACTGTAGTGGAGAAGAATGTGATGAAATATAATAATGTGTTAGGCTTTTTTTGTTCCTGTCAGGATTTCTTGTCCTTCATTTGCATTTTGTAAAAGATTGATTTAGGATTTGAGGGATTTTTAATGGTCTGATGATCATGCAGTGATTAACAAAGGGTTTGGAAAGTTGTCCCTCAACTGTTATCTGTATCTTGTGAATATGATTAAAACACTATGAATTTCAAAGCTACAGTCCTTCCTGCCAATATATGCAGTGAAAAAGGTGTTTATAATGTTCATAGCTTTAAGGTCAGTTGCAGTTGAAACTTTTGACTGTGATTTAGATTTATGTGGCTAAATGTGGGCTCTTTGAAAAGAGCCCAATGGGAACATGAGGTCCATTGAGCTCGTCAGCCAGTCTGGTGTCCCCTCTGGGAAATATACATATTTATTTATTTATGTGCATATGTACATATGTATATGTTAAATTTATATAAATATATATTCATACTGAGTTAGTGCTGTTGAGCCTGGAGGAGGATCCAAGAAGACCTCATGGTGGCCTTTCAGTACTTACGGGGTTTCTATAAGAATGAAGGTGACAGATTCTCTAGCAGGGTCTGTTGTGAAAGAATCATAGAATTAAAGAGCATCTAGTTCCAACCTCTCTGCCATGGACAGGGTTGCCAACCACTAGATCAGGCTGCTCATGGCCCCATCCATAGCTTTGAATGCCTCTAGGGATGGGGCACACATAAGTTCTGTGTGCAACCTGTTCCAGTGCCTTACCTCTCATTGCGTAAAGAATTTTTTCCTAACTTTGTCTATAAGGACCTCCAAGGGTCTTTGGTCCTTCTCCAAAGGGCTGTTCTCAATGAGTTCCTCCAGTTTGTAGTCATATCTGAGATAACTGTGACCAAGGCACAACACCTTGCAGTTGGCCTTGTCAAACCTGATTAATTTCACGTGGGCTCACTTCTCAAGCTTGTCCAGGTCTCTCCCTTCTTTCTGTTGTGTCAACTGCACCACTTAGCTTGGTGTCATCAGGAAACTTGCTGAAGGTGCACTTGATTCGAAGACGAGCCCCTGAGGGAACATCAGTCATGACCAGCCTCCACCTGAACGTAGAGCCGCTGACTACAACACTCTGGCTGAGATCACCCCACCAATTATTTATCCATCAAATAGTCCACCCTACAAATCCATAGCTCTCCAAATTAGAGATAAGGATGCAATGCAAGACCATGTCAAAGGCCTTGCACAAGTCCGGGAAGACAACATCAGTTGCCCTTCCTACCAACGTCGTCTCTCCATCATAGAAGGCCACCACATTGGTAAGGCACAATCTGCGCTTGATGAAGCCATGCTGGCTGTCTCAGATCACCTCCTTGTCCTACATTTGCCTTAATATAGCTTCCAGGAGTGTGTACTCCATCATCTTCCCAGGCCCAGATGTGACGCTCACAGTCCTGTAGCTCCCCATGTCTTTCTTTCTCTCTTTCATAAAAAGGAGAGTGATGTTTCTCATTTTCCAGTCATTGGAGACTTTGATGACAGCCTTGACTTTTCAAATACAATGGAGTGTGCCTTGGCAACCATATCTGCCAGTTCCTTCAAGACCCTGGAATGCATGTTCTCTGGCCCCATAGACTTGTACATGTTCAGTCTCATGAGGCAATCTCATACTTGCTCTTTTCTTACAGTTGGAGGGATTGTGCTACCCCAACTGCTGTATGAAGATTTAGTCAAGAGAGAGACGAGAAGCTGGTCTGCAGTGCACACTGAGGGAAAGAACTTGCTGAATACCTCAGCCTTCTGACTGTTGTAGCGAGTTCTCTTTTCTCATGTATCAGAGTTGTTAAGCTCTTCTTTTCTTGTCTCTTCTGACCAATGTACCTGTACGATCCATTCTTGTTATTTTTCACATCTCTCATCAAGTTCAGTTCCATCTGGAAGTCCTCACTTCCAGATCGTATACCATCTATGTTTAATTTGTTTTTCTACAGAAACTGAGCAGTTGGGGATGAAGTTTAGATATGATCGGAATTGGTTTCTGGACCTGCGATGTACTCCCAAACCACTCCTCTGCCACTGACTTGTAATACCTTCCCTCTCCTATTATTTATACAACAAGTTATTCTTTATACCAGATGCAGCAATATCAAAGGATATAGTAACTGTAGAGTGGTGATTTAGAATAAGTCACTAATTATATGACTTAAGTCTCCAACCAAAATCAGCATGAACTGAAACCATAATACATTTACTGTAAATTCTTTGAGACGTTTTTCTGTTTCACATTTTCTTACTCTTCTCCTTATTCTTCAGAAATGTCTGGTTTTGATCTGTAGAAGACTGACGCCAGTTTTCAAAATCTTGAATTTCTTCATATAATAAAACTCTACTGTTTAGCAGTTACTAATAGCGGTATTGGTTAATATACAAGATGAAAGCTACATTTTAAACAGATTTGTGTTATACTCTGTATTTTTGCTTTTCAAAATACAGTTTTATATCTTTTATTATTCAGTAAATTGCTACAGTGAATACATTTGCCTTTATACATAATTATCTGCTGTGTTTGAAGTAGTTTCACTTAGTCTAGGTAATGATGTTTTCACTAGTTTTCCAAAGTTTCAATCTACATTATTTAAAATAGTTTACTTAAATTGTAGGCAACCAGATGCAGTATAGGAAAAAGTAAGTTGGGGGGTAGAGGGTCTTTTCACTAGATACTCCTGGAGAGGGGACTTTAATCTTATATTGATGACTGTGATTTCACCTGGGATACACCACAGCAGCCACTGTGAGGTTCTACTCCACAGAAAAATGAGTAGTGATTGCAATACATAAGCACAAATTATTCTTCTGTGTCCTTTTGGCTGCACTACTTCTCTGTTCTTCCTATTGTTATAGCTTCTACTTCTTGGTATTTAAAATGCGTTGCTAATATAACTGATTGGAAGAGAGTTTCATTAGAGAATATAACTTATTTTAACCACTTTTTGCTACCATAAGTTATTCTATTTTTTCTTGTTTAAATAATTTGCCATTTGGATTTCATAGTAGCACTCCATTTATAGGAAAGGAAAGGGAAGGAAAAAGGAAAGGAATAGGAAAAAGGAAAAAGAATTTAGCTAAATCTAGTTGATATAATTGTGGAATCTAAAGTATGAGTCTTCATGTTATAAATAGTATATCTTTATAAGTGAGCTGTTACATTTTTAAGCACACAAAATTAAGTTTATGTCCAAGGAAGGCACTAAGTATTTTTAGTGCTTTTCTTCTGGCCTGTTTGTTTGTTTGTTTATATTTGTGCTATTAGTATATACTTTCCAAAGGGAAAAATATTTCCCTTTTTTAGAACTTCCAAAACTCACAATAAAGTCAGCAAGATATCCCAGCAGGGGGAATGAAAAAGGCTTAGTAATTTATGTAAAGAACACATCATAGGAGGTATTCTTGTCATCAGTTAACTGTTTAGCTTGAGAAAAACAAAACTGTCAGGGCTGTTCATTATAAATGCTGCTTTTAACAGAAAGGCAAATTCACATGATTTGTGATATATTTTTTCTGCAATATATCTAGGATGTGTTATTTTCTGCCTTAAATGCTATTCTTTTCAATTTCATAGAATCATAGAATCATAGAATGGCTTGGGTTGAAAAGGACCTCAAAGATCATCGAGTCTCAACCCCCCTGCCAAGTGCAGGGTCGCCAACCACTAGACCAGGCTGCCCAGAGCCACGTCCAGTCTGGCCTTGAATGCCTCCAGGGACAGGTCATCCACAACCTCTCTGGGCAACCTGTTCCAGTGCGTCACCACCCTCTGTGTAAAAAACTTCCTCCTAATATCTAACCTAAATCTCCCCTGTCTCAGCTTAAAACCATTCCTCCTTGTCCTGTCGCTATCCACCCTCACAAACAATCGATCCCCCTCCTGTTTATATGCTCCCTTCAAGTATTGGAAGGCAACAATGAGGTCTCCCCAGAGCCTTCTCTTCTCCAAACTAAACAAGCCCAGTTCCCTCAACCTTTGCTCATAGGAGAGGTGCTCCAGCCCTCTAATCACCTTGGTGGCCCTCCTCTGCACTCGTTCCAAGAGCTCCACGTCCTTCTTGTGCTGGGGGCCCCAGGCCTGGACACAGTACTCCAGATGCGGCCTCACAAGAGCCGAGTAGAGGGGGACCACCACCTCCCTCTCCCTGCTGACCACTCCTCTTTTAATGCAGCCCAGAACATAGTTGGCCCTCCGGGCTGCCAGCACACACTGCTGGCTCATGTCCAGCTTCTCGTCCACCAGGACCCCCAAGTCCCTCTCCGCAGGGCTGCTTTCAAGTACTTCTTCCCCCAGGTTGTATAAATACCTGGGATTGCCCTGGCCCAAGTGCAGCACCCTGCACTTGGCCTTGTTGAACCTCATTAGGTTCTCATGGGCCCACTTGTCCAGCCTGTCCAGGTCCCTCTGGATGGTTTCCCTTCCTTCCAGTGTATCAACTGCACCGCTCAGCTTGGTGTCATCTGCAAACTTGCTGAGGGTACACTCGATTCCATCGTCTATGTCATTGATAAAGACATTGAAGAGCACCGGTCCCAGGACTGAGCCTTGGGAGACACCACTCGTGACCGGCCTCCACCCTGACATAGAACCATTTATCACAGCCCTTTGGCTGCGACCAGCCAACCAGTTCTTAATCCACCAAACAGTCCATCCTTCAAATCTATACCTCTCCAATTTGGAGAGAAGGATGTGATGAGGGACCCTGTCAAAGGCTTTGGAGAAGTCCAAGTAGATGACATCCATCGCTCTTCTCCCATCCACCGATGCCGTCCCTTCATTGTAGAAGGCCACCAGATTGGTCAGGCAAGATCTGCCCTTGGTGAAGCCAATTTCTCTGAGTATGCATTCATTTATAGTTCCAGATCTTGCATAACATTCTAAAACTGTATTTGCTAAGCATTTTATTTTGTAAGAAAAATTTTAAGCAACAGTATTTGCCAATTTGTGTGGTAGAGCACATCACTACAGAAATTTCTGAATTTAAAACATAAAAATTGAATGTGTGACTATACACTTTATAAGAAAAGTACAGAACATGCCTCTACATATTTTCCTCAGTATATTAATCATTTTTTCTTCTTCATTTTCATCTTTTAGAAAATTCACCATATAGTAAAGCCATAGATTTTAAGGCCTTTTTTTCCTTGATATCTATTTTAAACTTATTTGCAAAAATATCCTTAAAGTCAATATGAAGCTGCACACTAGAATTGCTGAATCCTACACAAGGTAACTTTAGTTAATTTTTTTTAATTAATTTGTTGTCAAGTAGAATTTGTCTCATGGCTGAAAAACCTTTCTATGGTAAAGACAGGGATGTGAACTAAACCACAATCCATCAGGTTTTTCATTGTGTTTCAGGAAACAGTTTAATCTGAATGTCAAAAACAATTAGTAATTTCCTGGCAGTAGGATGGAATCTTTACCTCAGAATCTTTGCAATAATTTGTACATTAGGGGTTCATAACAGTGAAGAAAATAAAATTACCTGTGTATATTTCTGTAAAGATATGTAGATTGCTCCAAAAGTAATGTCTCCTATTTATTTCCATGGAATCTACAACAGATAAAAATAAAAATATTTGACAAGAGAAGGCTGAGGTACTAAATGAGTTTTTTGCCTCGATCTTCACTGGCATGCAGGATTCTCGTATTTCTCATGCCCCTGAAGCTTGGACCCCTGAGCCTCTAGGTGGGAACTGGAAAAGTAAACCCCCCTGCTCTGTAAAGGCAGAGCAAGTCTGAGATCGCCTCATGGGACTGAATGTATACAAGTCTATGGGGCTAGATGACATGCAACCTAGGGTCCTAAAGGAGCTGGCTGTTGTGGTTGCTGAGCCTCTCTCCATCATATTTGAAAAGTCGTGGCTGTCAGGCAAAGTCTCTGGGGACTGGAAAAAAATGGAAATGTCACTCCTGTTTACAAGAAATGGAGGAAGGAGAACCCAGGAAGCTACAGGCTGTTGAGCCTCATCTCATTGCCTGGGAAGATCATGGGACAAATCCTCCTAGAAGACATGTTAAGGCACATGAGCGATGAGCAGGTGATCTGAGACAGCCAGCATGGCTTTTCCAAGGGAAGGTTGTGCCTGACAAATCTGATGGCCTTCCATGATGGAATGATGACATCAGTGGACAAAGGGAAGGCGACCGATGTCATCTACCCGGACTTGTGCAAGGCCTTTGACATGGTCCCCCACCACATCCTCATCTCTAAATTGGAGAGATAAAGATTTGAGGGGTCTAATATTTGGCGGATAAGGAACTGGTTGGAAGGCCACAGACAGAGGATTGTGTTGAATGGCACTATGTCCAGGTGCAGGCTGGTGACAAGCAGAGTCTCCTAGGGGTCTGTCTTGGGACCTGTGCTCTTCAACATCTTCATCAGTGACATCGATGTTGGGCTCAGGTGCACCCTCAGCAAGCTTGCTGATGACACCAAGCTGAGTGGTGTGATTGAGACGCTGGAAGGGATGCCACCCAGAGAGGTCTCAGCAAACTCAAAAAGTAGGCCCATGTGAACCTAATGAGGTTCAACATAGCAAAGTGTAAGTTTTTGCACTTGTGTCGAAATAATCCCTAATGCGTATACAGACTGAGAGAAGAACTCCTTGAGAGTTGCCCTGTAGAGAAGGACCTAGGGGTCCTGGTGGATGAAAAACTGAACATAAGCCAGCAGCATGTTCTTGCAGCTCAGAAGGCCAATGGTATCCTGGGCTCCATCAGAACAGGGGTGGCCAGAAGGGACAAGGAGGTGATTGTCCCTCTACTCTGCCCTCCTGAGGCCCCATCTGGAGTACTGCATCCAGATCTGGGGCTCCCAGGACAGAAAAAGATGTGGAGCTGTTGGAAAGGGTCCAGAGGAGGGCCATGAAGATGATCAGAGGGCTGGAGCACCTCCTCTACAAAGACAGGCTAAGGGAGCTGGGCTTGTTCAGCCTGCAGAAGAGAAGGCTGCGAGAAGACCTCATTGCAGCCTTCCAGTATTTAAAAGAGGATAATAAAAAAGAGGGCAATCAACTTTTTACTTGGGTAGACGGTGATAGGACAAAGGGGAATGGTATTAAGCTCAATGAGGGAAGGTTAAGATTGGATATAAGGGGGAAGTTCTTTACAGAAAGAGTGGTGAGGTGCTGGAACAGGCTGCCAAAGAGGTTTTGGATGCTCCGTCCCTGGAGCTGTTCAGCACTAGGTTGGATGGGGCCTGGGCAACCTGGTACCAGATCTGGAGGTTGGTGGCCCTGCCTGTGGCGGAGGGTTACAACTTGACGGTTCTTGTGGTCCCTAACAACCCAACCCATTCTATGATTCTGTGAAAGTACTGTTGTCTCAAAGATTGTTCGGCCTTCCTGATCTTTCTAATCTGAATGTCCTGTGACTGAACTACATTTCATAGAATTCTTCTGTATGTATTTGAATGAAATAGCAAACAGTTTTATCTTTATAGCTTTGCTGGTTTGCTAAGCTTGTTCTTATTTTTTTTTCTCCCCGTGTTTCTCATATTGAACATAGTTCATTATGAAAACAAATACTTTCTGCATAGTATCAGATCAACTTATGTTACATAATAGGAACTATATTATATATACTGCTTTTAAAAACCTACTAGAAGATATGTATCTTCCCTTGTTGCCCTATGTGAGTTCATTATTTTGTACCTTCATTATCCTTAGAACCTCAGCATCTTACAGATTTTCATGAACTAAGAAGAACCTAAGCTACTTACTTTGAAAGTGGAACAGGCATCACTATCCACTTTGTATGAAATAACCGAAGGTGTCAGAAAATTGCCCAGGGGAATTCCCTAGTCACACAAATCTGATCATTCAAAGCAAGTTGTTTCCTTGAGTAAAATTATAGAGTGATCTAGAGTGGGTGCTGTTGAGGGTGTAACAATTTGCAGGAAAGAATTCAGAATCATTTGTACAAGAATAAGAATTATAACAAAAGGCATGATTCTATAGTTGACTGATTATGGTAGTACATCATGTCTGGCTTCTCTGCTTCATTCAGTTGAAGTTTAATCCAAAAGTGCCTTCAACAGTACTTGGAACAGTGATTAGAAGCAAAACTACTGTAAATGTTTCTTGCTGAAATGCACAATTACTTTACTTCTTGTTTTTACCTGATTTATTCATTAATCAATTTATTTAAAGAAAAATGAAAGGTTATTGAGTTTTCTTGCCTCAACTCTAAATAAAATTGCACTCAAACCCTAAAGAAATTGTATTTAGGATTCCCTCTTCCTACGTACATTAAATTTTATCACATACAATACTAGGAAACAATAATGTAATAGATATAAGAAAAGTTAACTCTTTCAGTAATTTCAGTGGCTTTTTTTTCCCCTGTATTCCATTTAATGAAGTAAAATAAAATAAAGAACAAGTTACACTAGAGAAAGGAACAGTAAAGTACACTTCAGCATAGTTCTGACAAGCCAAGGAAATAGTCCTGTATTTTAAAAACAAAGTTTGCTTAGGAAAATCAGTTTGATAAATTGGCATGAGATTGCATTAAAAGTAATAAATTTGTCATGAATCTCAAAGATTTGAAATATTATTTCCTTCAGGAAATCCATAATTGTGTTTATATAATGCTCCAGATCTGTGTGCTCATTTAAATCAATTGTAGCACAGGAAGAGGGTAGAAGAGCAACAAAGGAATATTACAAGAGAATTTGGAAAATTCTGATGGAAATGAAAACAGACTACTCAGAATGACTCATTAGAAGTTCTCAGTAGAGGCATCCCAGGAGGCATGCCATGAGGCATGAGCTTGGGATCACGATGCTCAAGCTACATAATATTATAGCTGGCTTGAGAAATACCACTGACAGCTCTCTTTTAAGCATTTTCATTTGTCTTTATTAATACTTTTGATAAGTGAACAATTTCTTCAATAATATTTTTAGAACTGTTTCTTGCTTTGTCTCCTTTGACACAGCCTGAAGCTATACACATGATCAAAATCAAAGATGTGTTCCCAGATTCAATGCTATTTTGTTTATTTTTATTTTTGTTTGTTAATTTCTATAGATCTTTTATTAAAAAAGAGTTGAAGCACAACATTCCCCATTGTTTTCTTTAATATTTTTATATTTTATATTTATTATCAAAGTTATACAACACATACTGTTAATAATTGTATATGATTCTATAAGAAAAAATGGTATTTTACTATATAAAATTGTTAATTTTAGTTAAAATGCTCCAATGTTTAATAGCATATGATGGCTTTTTATTAATTAGGTGTATAATGAATATCAAAAGACAGATTCTGCAGTCTACACTTCATCTGATTTGCAACTGAT
The DNA here is from genome assembly GCF_002078875.1 of Numida meleagris. NCBI lineage: Eukaryota > Metazoa > Chordata > Aves > Galliformes > Numididae > Numida > Numida meleagris. The sequence continues at coordinate 148,552,035 of NC_034409.1, forward strand.
TTCACAAATATATAGTCCTAACTCAAACAAGAGTGTTATCCAGTACATACACAGGTTGCTAGTGAGAACTGATGGTAAAAGAATTTGATCTCAAGTGTAGGATAAAACTGTTGGTTGTATAGCAGTAAAGGCTGAACCTTCACACCTTTATTCCATTAAATTTTATTGCTGTGTAACAGATGGCAGCAGAAGGGCAGTCTGACTCTCTTCAAAGTATCAATGATTTAAAACAATTAGTAGTTGTCTGAAAAGTGTTAAAGATAATTTTTTCATAATTTGTTCAAAGATAAATACTGTGTAAACAGAAGAAATTGAATTAGTTTTGTTCTATGAATTTGTCTCCATAGCTGGCAAAGCTTGTTTTTCCAGTTTTGTTGATATGACTTACCAGTCATCGTCCAACTTCTTCCACATCTTAGCCAGTCTGACACAAAAACTGGTACAGTGTTCATTAATCACTTGAAACTGAGATGAAGAAAAGGTCAGCTAGGCAAAGAGTAAAAACTGAGAAGTTCAGAGTTACCTATTGACATTGAACCTTTGTAACCTGATTACTGTGTAAGATGTCTGCTGCTCAAGTGAAGGCAGATAGAAGTTATATATTTTTTTCATTTTAATAATTTTAATGTCAGAAATATAAAAAGAAATGCTATCTTTTTACTACCGTATAGGATATCAACTCCAACTCTTATTATCTGGTTTCTGGCATCCAATGTGACTACAGTTTTATCTCAATAACAATACTCAAACTGAGTAAGAAGGATATTTGTGATTTTTGAGAGATATGTTAAAAAAGATTATATGTGTTAGCTCTTAAAATTTTCAACAAATAATTCTAATATTTATTCAGCTTCTTGGTTCCAGGTTACTTAACTCGCTTACTGCAAGCAACTATTCTTAATATTCTGTTTATAAAGAATGCATAGGCATTGTAAGAGTGAAACTGAATGCACACCATAAACATATATTCTGAGTAGGAACGAACACAATAACAACCATGACAATATGATATGTTATTCAGCATCTTTAAGTTAAGTGAATTGGATATTTACTAGAATGTAGATGACTTCATTGTACTTTATAAATATTATATTGCAATGTTTGAGGCTATCCTTTTCATACAACATTAACATAAATCAGTACTTTATAAAATATATATTTAGTCAAAAAACATTGTCAAGGACAATTCTCTTTGTCTGCTTTAGTTACTAGTTGTTTTTTTTTTGTTGTTGTTTTTTTTTTAATTCCAAACACATTTTGAAACACACTGTGAAAAGTTTAACTATAAGAAATCAAATCAACATTTTGTGAGTGAAAATGGAAAACATTTCATTGCAACATTTTCATTAGTTTCCTTACTTTTTATCAGATGTGAAGACATTAGCACATTTTCAGTTAGTGACTTATCGAATTATTATACACTATTATACATAGATGACATCCAGAGGTAGGGACAACCTCAACCATTCTGTGATTCTGTAAGTTTTTACTCTGACTCTTTATTTCATTGAATGTATGTTTAACTAGGATTAAATGAATTTTGGAGAAATTATCTTTCACTTTCTCTGAGGCAGTTTAATATTAATAAGGAGAAAAATAAAGAGTTAGCCTTTAATTTACTAGAAATTTTTGTTTCCTCTTTCTATTATGCTGTAAAGATTCTTGGAGATTAGTAATGATGCTGGAGTGAAGTTTCATTCATTAAAAGGGAAAATTTTCATTGATTTGCAGAGAGACATTTTATTTTTACACGTGATTGTGATAAGAACTAAAATTCAAAAGCTTCTGGTGATTCAATACAGAAAAAAATATTGTGATATTTAATTAATTGACAACACAAGAAAAAAAGGTTCTCACTTTTATGCTTTGTGAATAAAGAAAAATAATAGTGAAATAAGCAGGTTGCTCCAAAAGCAATGTCTCCTATTCATTTCTCTGGAAGCAACAACAGATACAAAGAGCACAATAACATTATTTGATAGAGCAAATTCTTAGCTACAAAACATTATTTTTCAACATAGTCACTACTATCAGCTATGCATTTTCAATGGCAATGAACAATAGCATGCATGCTGTGCCTGTAAAACTCTGCACCAGCAGAGATGACCCACTGTTGTCGCCACTGCTGAAATGCACCACCCGCCACCTCACTATGATCACATCCATGGAGACCACCAAAGGTCTCCATAAATGTTCAACAAGCATTGACAAATGTCAATGGGTGCATTTTTTTCTGCATGGAAGAATTAAATGGCACACCTTTGCTTCACTTGTACTTCCACATCAGATATAATTTTGTCAGACTGCCCTTCTGTTGCCATCTGTTGAATGGCAAGAAAATTTACTGGAATAATGGCAGGACGGTTCAACCTTTGCAAAAGCACTAACATCTCCCTCTGATGTTGTGGGCCAACATAAATAAAATAGGAGGCATTACTTTCAGTGCAGACCTCATAGCACTACAAGCAGTGGAGAAAGTCAGCTATTAGCCAGTTTTAAAATTTATTGGAGAGATTTCAAGTAGGATCTGTATGCTACATCTCTCTCATGAAAATTTTGGCAAAAAAAATCTGTTTTATGTTACTAAAACTCCTTCAGATTCGCATTCTGAAAATTAAATTTTGTTTCAGTTTCTGTAGAATCTCTTGCAGTTTCTTTTGCAGTTTCTAATATCAAGTTTCAACATTTGAATCTATGGCGGTAACTAGAGAAGTCTAAGCATTAGCTTGTTCTATAATCTACTGGAGGAAAACACTTGCCAAGTCATATACATGAAATAGTAAACTTTTAGAAGAAGTGGATATTAATCACACTTTTGCAGAGCTAAATAAGTAACAGAAAGACATTAAAAGAGCACTGACAACTATACGAAGAGGGAAACTAACTGGGAAGAATTGAATTAGGAACAAAATGAGTTGTGTGTTACATTACACAATACATTAAAAGAGTAAGAAAATCAATGAAGTTTCAACAATGAGAAAGGCTTAAAGAAAAAATCTATATGTCTGGATTTTTAATTAATGGAACTAACTTCCATGTGTTTAGCAGTAGAACTTAAGAGGAGATTTTAAATAAGACATCGCAGTAGGAGCTTGTAGATTCTGAGATTAAAAAAATATGTATAAAAATGATAGAATAAGCCTTAGTAAATCAGTTGGATAAAAAGGGAAGGAACTTATGTCTGCTTGGAAGTAGAAGTATTTGAAATCACAGAGCATTTAACAAGTTAAAAATAATAAAAAGGCAGGTATCACGTTACATTCAAAAGCTATATAATGACTTATTCTCAAAACCACAGTGCTTAATTAACAACAGTTCCATTGCTCTGAATTCAACTACAGGGTGCATTATTCACTTCTAAAGGACAGCATGTGAGTACATACTTTATAGCAGTAATTTATTTTACCAGATGGTGCCAATTCATGAAGTGGGGTACCTATAATAAACCATTCAGCTTGTTGTCTCTGTTGGCAGCCTGAAGATATAGAAGGAGACTTGGTGCTCTGTTACCTCCCAGAATTTAGAAACAAATTTACAAGCAAAACAAAATATGTGTGTCAATACTTTTTTAGGGAAGTTTTTATATTTACGGTGATACTACCTTCCATGCTTTAGCTGTGTATTTTTCTTTAATGACAACATTGAAACTGTAATTCTGTCAAATTAATTAAACACGAGAAAAAAAAATGCTTTGCCGAAAAAAGGTTTTCAGACTGCAATATAATTATATGGTGCCCTAAAAATTTTGGCCATTAGTATTTAATATAGTTACTTTACTAGGAAAAAAATGTAGTTTCCTTTGAAGAAGAACATTAGTACTTGCTGTATTTTCAACAAACAGAAGACATTTATGTTCCCAAATGTTTTATTTTGCATTAATGATGAATATATTTCAATTTTCTTTTTCAATAGATTATTTGCAAAATATTGTATACTGAAGAATAGTTACTTTTGGAAACATGACTATCCCCAATCAGTAAATTTTTTGATCGTTTCATTCTTACACAGTCAGACTCAGATCAAGACATAGAAGGTAACTATGGATAAAATTATAAGTAGCATTATGAATAATCTAGACAAAGATCCATTAGAACCTGCTATACTGTATGCTGCATGAGAATGTAAAAAAAAAAGACCCTTTTAAACAGCATTTCATGCGATAACAATAGTATCACTGGTAATATTGTCTCTTTCTCATCATTTCAGTAAAGGCCAAGACACTCAGATCATAAACCATCAACATGTACTAAGAGCTGGACCTTCTCTTTCTTGGAAATAATAGTAATAACAAACTTACCATATTAGTACATTTAAACAACATCTTTCTCTTATATTGGAGACATTATGAAAATCTTCTAATTACAGTCTCAGGAAACAAAGACTTCCTTACAAGAAAGAAGTGCAGCAAAAGAGCTGGGTTTAGCTCTCATACTTTCTGAATGTAACTCTGTCCCCTATCAGCCAGGCCTGAAAACACACATACACGTTCCCGGGTTTCGGCACCACTTGAAAGCACACNAGGGAAATCCCTCCTGGCTGGCTCTAGTACCTTGCTCACCACTAGCTGACAGATGGTGGGGGAGCACATCATTCCCTGTGGGAGGACACACCACTGGTATTTTTCCGCAGGGCCCTGATTGTTAATCATGGGAATCATGAAGGCAAACGCCTCCCGGTCCTGTTTTGCGAGGGGAATGGAAAAGAAACAGTCTTTAAGATCTATAACTACCAACGGCCACCCTCTGGGTATGGCTGACAATACAGGTCCACCCTGCTGTACAGCTTCAAAAGGCACAAGTTGAGCATTAACTGCACGTAAATCATGTAACAATCGAAAGGCACCGGAGGGCTTCTTAATAACAAAGACTGGGCTATTCCACTGGCTAAGAGAGGGTTCTATATGTCCTAACTGAAGCTCCTGCAAAACTAATTGCTTGAGTGCTGCAAGCTTTTCATAAGAGATGGGCCACTGATCTACCCAAACGGGACGTGTGTCTCGTTTCCAGCGCAGCGGGATTGCATATTCAGCAGACAACTGGCAGACAGTGGCCCTTATCATAAATTTGTAATGCGCGTACCCAAACCATTTAAGAAGTCACGCCCGAGTAACGTTCCTGGCACTCTAGCAACAAGCGAAACAAGCAGAACAGGTTTTTATCCCAGTGGGGTTCACTACCACCCTTTTCAGAGAAGGATATGTAAGTTGATCCAGCTGCCAGCTCGGGTACGGCGGTGTGGTTTCATCCCGTCCCAGATGCCAGGGACCGAACATGTGTTTGGTAAGAGTAGCTGGCATAGCACTAAGGAGTGTATGCAAACACAGAAGGATCAGGACTGGAGTAGTATTTACTACAAGTAAATATTAAGAATTTTAAAATCTTCACACAAAGGCTTTTTAAACTTTAAAACAACTTGAAAATGTAAATATATGCTGTTAATTTATGCTGTTAATTTTGTCACTATTTCCAGGAATTAATTCCTGTATAAAATCAATAATTCAGTAACTTCTCAGCATTTGTATATGTGGATAAAAATTACACTGAAATATGGTTTAAAAGATGATAACCCACACTGCACAATTCTTCAGTCTGAAATAGCAAGGAATTTTTTTTTTCCCTCAGTTGTTACGTTCACAAGTAAGTTTTATGCTCAAAATGTTCTCAGTTGTATTCCATTTACAGTCTGAACTTTCCACCTAGTTCATGAACTATGTTGTGAGCCTGTTCCACACTCGCAATAGCTTAATATCACATCTCATTTAAATACCAGGTTCAGGTGGGAACAGACAGATACCTACTTGGTATATACTACCAAGTATTATGTAATTTTTTTTGCGTACATGCTGTTCCTTGTCATTATTTTTGTTTAATTTTAAAAATTCGTGAGAAATTCTGAAATGAGATAGGTTTCTCAGTAGGTTTCTCTCTAATGACATATTAAAAGATAGAATATTTTTATAACTGTCAAAAGACAAAACTGCATCCTCTGACAGTAGTCACATGGACATAGCATTAAGACTAGTTTCTGGCAAAGATTTTGACCTCACCTGAAATACCATGTACAAGAGGATATAGTCGACTGAGACAAATGATTCATTTCAAGAAGACAGGACTGACAGGTAAGATGCCTTCAGTACACAGAAATCTTATCAAGAGCTCATGTAAGTTGATCTGAGCATCCAGTTTGCCTTCTGTCTCTGGAAAAGGACAAGCAGAATCTACTTCTTGTACAGAAAATGACCATAACATTATCATTAAATTTGCCTTAACTATATTAAATTTGAATTTCATGAATGAGTTTCTATCACATAATTATGTTTATATAGATGGTTAATACCAGCTTGCTCAGATGTGAACCTCCTTCCAAGAATGGTAGGTAAATAAAACCTCCAATATTTTCACAAAGACTGGCAAATCCTGAAGTGTGGGGAAATAATGGTACATATTTGGCACAGTAAATAATGGTTGTATCTCTACAACAGATTGATGGATGATTTACTATATCTATTTAATTTGATACTAGTTTTCTTAGTAGTGATCTTCCAGACAGCAATAGATACATGCATCTAAACAGATACGTGAGTTATTCTTTGCTTTGTCCTTTTCTTTCCTTCTGGTACCTTATTTACAATATATCAAGAAACAGAAATCCTAATACATACATTGCACATCTATAAACCTTTTTCATCCAGTCATGTTTGTTCTGATATTCCCAAATGAAACTGTTCTAAGAGATATCACTCCTGAAATAGCTGTGAAATGTTATCATATTTCTTTATTCTTTTTTTCCATCCATATTTTTCCTGAAACTGCTTAAGTTTGCGTAGGTGGCTGCAGGCATTTCTTTCGTAGGTGCAGCCAAAACTGTTGATGTCTTATGTCAGGAAATTTTGTAGTTATATTCCACTGCATATTTCAGATCTCCATCTTGTAAATACAGAACATAATTTTATTCAGATTATCAAATTAACATTTTTTTTTTTTTAAATAGACTTAGCTATCCGTAGTGTTATCTCTCCTGGAAGAAGAAGTATAGATAAATTTATTTTTAGAGACAATCAAAATCTCCAGAGGAAAAACAATATAAAAGGGAATTTGATCTTTTTATTTTCTGCAGAGGCACTAAGGATTGGGTTAATCTCTGCGTATTTCGTACATATAAACCTATGTGACCTATATGACCCTAGTCAATATAGATAACTGATTCTCTTAATACAGCTAAGACTGAATATGTAAACATTCCACTAGACCTGCTGGCTTCTCTGTATTGAAGGTAAGGGGCTGCCAAGGAGAGAAGCTGAAATTTAGACATCAGATATTTATCAAATATGATACTGTCCCTGCTCTACTACCCTATGAGTGATTTGAACACTGAAATGCCCACTAAAACTAGATATGTAAGTAGGAATATTATAATATAATTTATCTGTAGACATCTTCTCAGTACTTTGATCATAATTATGATCATGAAAAGGAATTCAGATCTTCAAAAAGCCAGTGTAGATTTCATAGGTACATCAGACATCTCTAGATGGTTGCAGATTAGATGCCAACATAAAACAAAGAAACACACAAACATAAAAAAATAGAAATTAATGACTAGATGTTTTTTGTAATTCTGCTTATATGTGCTTATATACATTTAGGAATACAAGTGCTGTAGCCCTCTCTGTATTTTTGAATATTTACTTTTGGTAAACCTGCTATTCATACCACTACTCCAGATCCAGCTCCATCTTGTCATTTCTTTCAAGTTCTTATACTGAGGCAGTAATCATCACCTAGTACATTTAGTTCTCCTAATGCTGCGTGTTGAAACAGATTTCTCCCTTCTTTCTTAAAGGAACGGGTATTTATTAAATATGAATTTTGACAAGTTGTACCAGTTGACAAATGTTGGGAATCAACACAATTCCATGGTTATACAAAAGACTTGTCAACGTGAGACTAGTTTAAGTTCTACTAGTGCTTTTATAAAAAATGCATCTGAAATATGATTTCCTGATGAAGCATGACATCTGAATTTGTATGATGTTGGATGCATCATATATTCTGTTGGAAAGCTGTTGCCTTTCTTCAATAAATTGTCACTGTAGACACTAACAATCAAACTTTTTATTGCTTTTTTTTTTTTTTTTTTTCCTGGAGAATATTCTGAAAAGGCAATGCTAAATATGCAGTGTTGTTCAAAGATTCCGTAGGGATGTTTTTGATTGTTTTACTTGACACATTTTTCAGTTTTGTATAGAAGACTCCAAAATATGCTTCAGCCCTGAAGGTGTCTTCCTCTCTCGTTTTGTAGGAAAGTATGTTCTTGACACTTATTAAAAGCTGGAAGACAAGTAATGCATCTAGTTTCAAGGTCATGGAAATGCAAAATGTTAGATGCTAGATGAGTATGCTACAGAGTGACTTTCTCAGTCAAATAAATCCACTCCTGAACTGTATGTTTTTTGAAGGTTAAAATCTAACTGTCAAGTTCCAGTAGTTATACTTAATATTACAAGAGGGTACTATCTCTCTGCCACTCTGGCAGCTTGAATGATTGTAACCCACTCAGAAGCAGTCATGGTATCCAGCTGGCAGAAAGCTATATCCTCTGCATCCCCTGTGGCCTCTACAGCCACAGGAACCAAATCAACTGCTAAGACAGAGCTTCCAAGGGAACCTGCAGCTGTCCAGGTCTCAGGCTGCAGGATATACCCGAGCTTCCTGAGTCTGATGGCAGCAGTGAATGCACCTGCGAGAGGTATGCCCAAGTAGAACTGCTTACTCTGATAACAGACTGATGTTATACTGACTAGCCTTTAGTTTGCTGGATCTTACTTCTAGCTCTTTTTTGAAAATGAGGGAGATGTTTGCCTGAATATACCCTTGTCTTGACTGTTTTCCAAAATTCAACATTTTTCTTATAGAATGTACTTAATTTATAAAATAAATAAAGTTAATGTAGCCTAAAATCAGCACTGAACTGATGAAGGAATTATTAACACAAATGGAGATTCTAGTCTATCTCAGCCTGTTTTATAACTATGTCCTTAGAGATATCTGTTACGCGGCTTAAATTCTTCAGAATACTAAACCAAAAATTACTATGCTTGATCAGAAATAATTTGCACCCTACTATCTTGGATTATAGTCAGATCAAGTAACTGTGTTGATAGTGGTAGCTGGTTTTCAATTTTATTTAAGAATACACACTTGATGAGAAAAGCAAAATACATTTAAAATTTTTCAACAGGTTGAAAAGAAATCAGAAAAGTTGGAAGTTTTAAAGACTGTAGACTGTAATAAACTGGAAAAATATACTGTTAAAAAGGACAAAAACAGACATTATTTATTTGTGTTACTGTAATATTGTTGGTAAAGATACTTGCAGTTACTCTTTTAATGGTAGAAGATGAAGTAGTACGTTAATTCAATGTGAGCAAATTTCAGTCAAAAACATTTAATATTTTGTGTGTAAATTAGAATTCTGATATCTTTGCTTTAAGCAGTCTTTCATTCGTGTTCCTAGTGGTCATGTATTGATCTTCTGAGACTCAGAGTGAGAAAAGGTCCACTGGGAGCATTTACCAGTGAATCAATTGACAAATTAAGTTAAAATAAACACCACACATTGCTCACAACATCAGTATCAGAACAAAAGTACTCAACATATCCTTGCATTCTGAAACATGGATACAAGTTTAGGTCTTTATTATCACACATAAGAGAAAATGTAACCCCCCAACAGATGATTCTCTAACACTCCACCAAATAAAAGACACAGAAAGACACAGAAACATGAAAATATCTAAAAAAATTTACACAAAGCATGCTTTTTCAGCATGTTTTCCATCTCAGATCGTTCAAACACTGGAATATAACTAAAAGTAGTAATACAATAGGCCTCTATTCACAAGGTAGTTCTCGGATTTCAGAGTGAGCTATGATACAGTCACTTGTTAAGTGGCATAGAAGATAACAGTTACTAAACATTTACCACTTTGATAATTATAAGATTTAGATCAGTGACAGATTTGGATCATATGGGGAAATGCCCACTATTTAAGAATGTCTGAATGTGGAGTACAGATATAAAGAGAGAATAACTCATTATTCATCTAAAATGAATAACACAGTAATGAACAAATTGCTTCAAGTAGCATCGTGTTTTCTTCCTCTCAATCTAGATAACAGTTGTGGCCAGCCAAATTCATATTTCTAATTGTTGCTGCTGCAAGTATACATAAATATACCAGACCATCATCTATCATGCATACATTTTTTTAATATTACACAATACTATATTAAGCCCCATATGGAAATAACGGATTCATAAATTCTCAGACATTAGAGTAGTTTACAAATATGATCTTCAATAAAATAAAATTATAAACAGAAAAATAAATGGTAAATCTTGCACCAATATGTTTTTTATAAATGCACCAGCTTTGGTTTTAATGAGTATGTAAATACCAGAATCAAACATTCATCTAAGTATAAGCAAAAAGAATGAAACAGTTGTTATCAGTCCTTACAAAACGTCCAAAAAATTTGGTTATAGTTTCCAGCTATTGCCAAAGATGACAGGCAGAGAGTGAGTAATGAATTATTCTCACTGAATTAATAGATGGAAGAAACTTCTCACTTTTCTGACACCAGTTCAGAGCTTGTTAGCTTGCACATTCTTTGTTAGATGTCAAGTTTTCATGGAATGTCAGACTGGATTTTCGAGCCTCACTACCTCTGAAATAGATCATAGCAGATGAGCAATACCTTTGAGTGTAAGCATCAAATCTAACACTATCAATGAATGAGCCAATTACCCATGTTGAAGTCCAAGGTTTCACTGTAGCATAGCATCTCTCAAGTTTTCCAATCCTCAAGTCCCAGAAGATCACTGAATACATACTACACGTGTGACACACTCCTGTATTTTTGTCTGAGTATACAGGTAATCATGGGGCACAGAGAACAACTCACTATTCATCTGCCTGCTCCACTTTCCCCTCTATTCCACACCGCCTTCCCCAGTAACAAAGTCACATGAATTGAGATGAAGAAGCACAGCCTCTCAGAAAGCAAGAGCTGTTCTTAAAGATAATTCTACTGCTTTCCCTGCTGCTTGGTTCTCCTAAAATGAGAAAACAGTAATAAACAAATTGCTTCAAGTAGCATTGTGTTTTCTTCCTCTGTTAATCTAGATAACAGCTGTGGCCAGCCAAATTCATATTTCTAATTAAACTGATTAAGACCAAAGCTGGTGCATATAAGGAACATATTGGTGCAAGATTTAAGATTTATTTTTCCATATATAATTTTATTTTGTTAAAGAGCTTATTTGTAAACTACTCTAATGTCTGAAAATTCTACTTCATTACTGTGTTTCCTAGGATGGACACTATTCTTTGATTCACCTGTATAAGACAGTGTTTGATTTTGCCAGTCTACAGTATGTTGTCCTAGTTTGGACTGGGATAGAGTTAACTTCTTAGTAGCTCGTATGGTGCTGTGGTTTGGATTTAGGATGAAAAAAAATGAAGATAACATATAGACGTTTTAGTTACTGCTATGCAGCATTTACACTAAATAAAGGACTTTTCAACTTTACATATTGCCCTGGCAGTGTGGAAGCTGCAGTGCAGAAGGAGCTGGGAGAGAACTCAGCCAGGATGACTGACCCAAACCGGCCATAGGTATATCCCAAAACATAAGGAGTCATGCTGAACAATAAAAGTGGAGGGAGTTGGCTGTAACTTGGGCGGTGATCCCTGCCTGGGGACTAGCTCGGAATTGAACAGTGGGTGGTGAGTAATTGAATTGTACATCACTTGTTCTGTATAGTTCTATTATTATTGTTGTTTTTCCTTCCTTTTCTACCCTATTAAACTGTCTTTTTCTCAACCAATGGGTTTCACCTTTTTTTTTTCTTCTCTCCCATCCCCCCCCCCCCCCAGTTCTCTCCTCCATCCCACTGGGTGGAGAGAGTGAATGGTTGTGTGGTGTTTAGCTTCCTGACTAGTTAAACCACAAGTGTGAACATATTTATTTAAACAGATAAATTTAGTAGACATATTAGCACAAATTACTTTAACATAGTAATACATGTACACTTGGCACTATAGAGAAGAGTAATCAAATAATTATCTATCTCCTCTCACCAGGATTACCATATTCTTCCATTGACTCATTTAGCTAACTGTTCTTCATTCAAAAGTTAGCTTGAGAAATTCTCTGGAAAGTCAAAATGTAGCATAAATTTGTTTTCACCTAAAGCAGATATGTGAGTCTCTGGATAAGCTGATGCAGAAATGAATGAAAATCAGTGTGCCCCATCTAAAACTTGAGATTCATCTTATTTAACATTAAGCTATTTAGAAGTTAATGCTTCACCTAATCTTAGTGTGCTATTTCTGTATTATCTGTATATCTGAAAACTTTCCCTGGGCATCACTGTAGTCTTTTATACTGATAGAATAATTGATTCTTAAAAGAAAAGGACCAAGTTTTAATAAGTTTAGTTTTTTCTTTTTTTTTTTTTTTTAATAATACCATGGTGTACTGGAGATAAAATTCTGATTGAACAGTCATTTCAGAATTTCAGCAGAACTGTCTTACAACCCCTATTTTAACTCCAGTTTTCGATACAGAGCACATCATGAAGAAAAAGGGCATAATTATATTTCCTCCTACAGCTATGATTCCCAAGTCACCACAATGACTCTGGTGAGTTGCTCACAAGTAGCATAGTGTTGAGGAGCTCCAAGGCTGCCCTATATATGTCAAGAGCAAAGGTATACAAGGAAAAACCCTACGACCAGGCAGGCATCTTTCAAGCATGAAAGTTACTTTGAACTGAAGTCACAGTATTCTAAATTTTACTCATAAAGGAATGTTTCAGGATTTGTACAATTAAATTTGAGAGGTACCACTCGGAAACTTACTACAGAACCTAGAGTGTCTGGATCTAAAGAAAAATTTGGAAATCTGCTTTCATGGATAGCCAGTGATTACTTTAAAAAAAAATATTCTCAGATGGTAGCATTCTTAGAGTCGTTATTTTGATATTTTTTCAACCAAAGTGGCAATAACAATTTTTCAAGAATAATAAAGAAACAGGACTGTCAGTGTCAGAAAATGTTTTCATTAAAACACTTTCATAGATTAACCAGAGACTTATCACTAATACTGACAAAAATCCTGAAACTTAAATTATTATTTTTTACTTTTATCTTCACATATAAGTGAAAGTTATTTGGGTCCTTATATATAAGCTAGATCACCTACTTTTGAAAACACTGTCTACTGCAGTCTGTCTTCCTAACAGCTGTTTCTATTATTTTATTTTATATTTTAAAAAAATATCTACTGCTCACTGAGACAGATGTCTTTGCCAATGATGCAGCTAAAATTCATGAAGGAACTGTGTGACCTCTTGGAGCACTGATCCACAGTCTCTGCAGAAAATTGTAACCAAGCAGAACATCTTTTTTTCCTTTACTCACTTTTCTAAAGTTATATTTTCTAAAGTCAGATATCACATTTCCTGTTTGCTTTGCAGAAAGACTCTGAATATTGCTTTTTTGTTTCTTTACTGAATGATCATATTTTTCTTTCTGGAGTGGATAATGTTATATAATTCATAGCATTCTCTCACACTTCAATGCAATATCAGAACATTTTCAAAGTATGGTGATCATTTCTCTTCTGTTCTTTGTCCTTTATTGTCACTGACGTGACTTGAAGATGAAGCAAAGCATCTCTTCTACTGATAAATGATAGATGAAAATTTGCTTTCATAGCCAGTAAGTACTTAAATAGAATCTTTGCAATATCTATTAGGTGTTGTGGAATCATCCATTTCCATGCAAAATGGGAGTAGAAATCCTTCAGTACATAAGTAGATTTATTTTACTTTAAGCTTGCCTTGGTATGAGTAACTGCCTGAAGTGCAAGAAAGTAGGAAAGGAAGTACAATATTTTGCTTCTTACAGCTTTACCACTAGTACAAAAAGATGACTGATTTAAGGAAATAGATTATAACGAACCTTAGGGTAGTGGGTAGATAATTTGTAGCACACTTCTTTTAAGAAAATGTACATATTGAAACTTCCACATGTGTTCCTCTTTATTCCATTGACCTTTGACCTTAACATTCTTCTACCTTTTATCTTCCCTGCCTGTAGTAGGCATGTTACTGAGTACTCGGGCTGTAACGCTGAAGGTCCTTCCTCATATGCTTGCTATTGGTTCACCTACTTTACTTGAACCTGTGTCGTAAGAAGGAGAGGCTGTCCTTCTTTGTTTTCATAACAAGGTGTACAACAACTCTGTGTATGGCCTTTCGGAACAGAGTGGCCAGAGCGGGATATTCAATATGATTGGCCAGGGGCCTGTGTGAGCTTCTGGAACAGTCCAGTAAAAGATAAGATATACTATATAGTTTTGTAGCTTTTAACAATAAATGCCATTTTGCCGCTCATCATATTGATGTGTAAATGCGACGAGGTGACCGGGGACAGAAAGTAGTCCTTGCGGGCAGGGTGACAAGTTACGAACGGAATATCATATGTGGGTCTTCACTACACCTGCCCGATGTAAATTTCTGCAAAGTTGAGAGTAGAGTACTTGTAAAGATATGTGGAATATTTGATTATACAGTTTACAAATAATAAGTGTTTTTATCTTTGAACACAACATTCTGCACCTCATTAATACGTTTTCACTCATAGTGATTAAGAATCATCATTTGTGCCTTACAGTGAAGGAACTAAGGCTGACTTGTTCAAATATAAACACTCAGGAAGCAAATATTTTTTTTCAGGTATATGATACATACTACTGATCATATCGTTGTTAAACAGCAGGACATTTTCAACATAGCTTGGAATGGACCTTAAAGATTATCCAGTTTTAATCCCCTGTCCATAGCCAGGGTCACCTTCCACTAGATCAGGCTACTCTAGGTACCATTCAGCCTAGCCTTGAACACCTCCAGGGATGGGGTATCCACAGCTCCTATAGCCAACCTATTCTTGTGCCTCACCACCTTCCAAATAAAGAATTTCTTCCTTAAATCTAACTTATATCTGGTCTTTTTTTTTTTTTTTTTAATTTAGCATTACTCTTTGTCCTATCACTACACTCTTTGACAAAAATTAGGGGTTCTCCCACTCAAAAGATGGCCCAGGTCAGGTGCATCTACACCAATGCACACAGCATGTATAAAAAACAGGAGGAGCTGGAGGCCATTGTGTGGTCGTAAAAACTATGACGTAGTCGCCATCACAGAAACATGGTGGGATGACTCACATAGCTGTAAGTGCTGTGATCGATGGCTACCAACTTTTCAAGAGAGATAGGCAAGGCAGGAAAGGCAGTGGTGTAGCCCTCTATGTGAATGCAAATGTATGGAAATTAATGGTGGTGATGATAGAGTTGAGAGCTTATGGGTCAGAATAAAAGCTATGACCAATAAGACTGACATTATCATGGGAGTCTGCTACAGGCCACCCAACCAGGATGAAGAGGTAGGTAAGATACTTTATAGACAGCTGAGTGAGGTCTCGAGGTCTCTACCCCTTGTTCAGGTGGGGGACTTCAACTTCTCAGACATCCACTGGAATTGTAATTTAGCAGAACGGGAGCAGTCCTGGAGGTTCCTAGAGTATGTGGGAGATAACTTCCTGACACAGTTAGTGAAGGAGCCAACAAGGGAAAGCAAAATCCCAGACCTGCTGTTTGTTAACAGAGAGGTCTTGGGGGGGGATGTAAAGGCTGGAGGCCATCTGGGGCAAAGTGACCACAAAATGATAGATTTCTCAATCCTTGATGAAGCACGGAGGGGAGACAGCAGAACTGCCACCTTGGACTTCCGGAGGGCAGACTTTGGTCTCTTCTGGACCAAGGTTGAAAGAGTCCCTTGGGAGGTAGTTCTAGAGGGCGTGGGAACCCAAGAACACTGGGAATGCTTTAAGGAAGTTATTTTAAAGGTGCAGGAGCTGACAATCCCCCAAGTCATGGAAAACGAGCCAACGGGGAAAGAGACTGGTCTGGCTGAACAGAGACCTTTGGCTGGAACTCAGGAATAAAAGGAAAGCTTATGGTCTTTGGGAAGGGGGGCAACTTATGAGAATTACAAGTATGTAGTGAAGCTGTGCAGGGAGAAAATTAGAAAGGCTAAAGTGAGCTAGAACAGAACTTGGCCACTAAGATGAAAGACAACAATAAATATTTCTATAAATACACCAACTGTAAGAGGAGGGCTAAGGAGAACCTCCATCCCTTGTTGGACACTGAGAGCAACACAGTGAGCAAGGATCAGGATAAGGCTGAGGTACTTAATGCCTTCTTTGCCTCAGTCCTTAATAGTAAGACTCTTTGTTCCCTGGGCACACAGCCCGTTTCGCTGGTAGATAGGGATGGGGAACAGAATAGGCCATGCACAATCCACGATGAGATGGTTTTGGACCGACACACACAAGTCCATGGGGCCAGATGGATTGCACCCTAGAGTGCTGAGGGAGTTGACAGATGTGGTTGCCAGGCCTCTCTCCATCATCTTTCAACAGTAATGGCTAACAGGGATTGTCCCGGTTGACTGGAGACTGGCAAATGTGACTCTCATCTTCAAGAAGGGCTGGAAAGATGATCCTGGTAGGTATAGACCTATCAGTCCCACCTCGCTGACAGGGAAGGTTATGGAATGGATAATCTCAGGATACATCGTGGATCAGTTAAAGGTCAGCAAGGGGATCAGGCCCAGAGAGCATGGGTTTATGAATGGCAGATCCTGTTTGACAAATCTGATTTCGTTCAATGACATAGTGACCTGCTTAGTGGATGAAGATAAGGCTGTCGATGTGGTCGATCTGGACTTCAGTAAAGCCTTTGACACTGTCCTCCACAGCATCCTTGTGGAGAAGCTGGCTACCCATGGTTTGGATGGGCATACACTCTGCTGGGTGAAAACTGGCTGGATGGCTGGGCCCAGAGAGTTGTGGTCAAAGGAGTTAAATCCAGACGGTGGCCAGTCACAAGCGGTGTCGCCCAGGGGTCGGTGCTGGGGCATCTTCTATTCAACGTCTTTATCCATTATCTTGATGAGGGGATTGAGTTTGAGTTTGATTTGAGTTTGGATGGGCATACACTCTTCTGGGTGAAACACAGGTTTGATGGCTGGGCCCAAAGAGTTGTGGTCAGTGGAGGTGGCAGCCAGACACGAGTAGTGTCCCCAAGGGCTCAGTACTGGGGCCACTCCTGATTAACACATTTATCAGTGATCTTGGTGAGGGGATTGAGTGCACCCTCAGTAAGTTTGTAGACGACACCAAGTTGGGAGGGAGTGTTGATCTGCCAGAGGGGAGAAAGGCCCTACAGACAGACCTGGATAGACTGCATCAATGGGCCAAGGTAAACCGTATGAGTTGCAATAGGGCCATGTGTTGGGTCCTGCATTTTGGTCACAGCAACCCCAGGCAACCCTACAGGCTTGGGGGGTAGTGTCTGGAAATTTGCCTGATGGAAAGGGACCTTGGTGTGGTGATGGACTGTCGGCTGAATATGAGCCAGCAGTGTGCCCAGGTGGCCAAGAAGGCCAATGGCATCCTGGCTTGGATCAGGAATGGTGTGGTGAGCAGGACTAGGGAAGTGATCCTGCCCCTGTACTCGGCACTGGTGAGGTTCCGCCTCGAGTACTGTGTTTGGTTTTGGGCACCTCAGTACAGAGACGATACTGAGGTGCTGGAACAGGTCCAAAGAAAGGCAACAAGGCTTGTGAAGGGCTTGGAGAATACACCCTACAAGGGGCAACTAAAGGAACTGGGGCTGTTTAGTTTGGGGAAGAGGAGGCTGAGGGGAGACCTTATTGCTCTCTTCAAATACCTGAAAGGTGATTGCTGTGAGAATGGGGTTGGTCTCTTCTCACTGGTGACATGTGATGGGACAAGGGGAGATGGCCTCAAGTTGCGCCAGGGGAGGTTTAGGTTCAATATCAGAAAAAACTTCTTTACAGAAAGGGTTGTTAAGCACTGGAACAGGCTCTCCAGGGAGGTAGTTGAGTCACCATCCCTGACTGTGTTTAAAAGCCGTTTGGGTGTGGTGCTCAGGGACATGATTTAGCGGTGGGTTGTTAGAGTTAGGGTAGTATGGTTTGGTTGTGGTTGGACTTGATGATTTTGAAGGTCTCTTTCAACCTGAGCAATTCTATGATTCTATGATTCACCACCCTCACAGTAATGAGTTTCTTCCTAATATCTAGTCTAAATTCACCCTCTTCCAGTTTAAAGCCATTTCCCCTCATCCTTTTGCTACTTGCCCTTATAAAATGTTTCTCCCCAGCCTTCTTGTAGGCCCCCTTCAGGTACTGGAAGGCTGCTATAGGGTCTCCTTGGAGCGTTCTCTTTTGCAGGCTGTAGAGCCCCAGCTCCCTTAGCCTGTCCTCGTAGAAGAGGTGCTCCAGCTCTCTGATCATCTTTGTGGCCCTCTTCTGGATCCGCTTCAACAGCTCAATGTCCTTCTTGTGCTGGGAGCCCCTGAACAGGACCTAGTACTCCAGGTGGTGTCTCACAAGTGCAGAGTAGAGGGGCAGAATCACCTCCCTCGACCTGCTGGTCATGACTCTCTTGATGCAACCCCGGATACGATTGGCCGTATCTTTACATGAGAATCAGATTTGCTTCTGGGTCAATAGCAAGATCAATAATAAAATCGAGGTGCTGACCCATTGACTGTCTGTCTCAAACAATAAATTCAAAAAGAATCTTTGCTCTTAAAACTATAAATGCTCTTCCTATCATACAGGAAAGCAAGTCAAATGACTACCATTTCCTTATTTAAATAAAAATGTATTACATTGAAATTTATGACTTCAAAATAACTAGAGTTTTCTGCCAAAAATCAATTTGCCTAGTTCAGTAGATGTAGAAACAAAAAATATACAGACAACCCTGTTTCTCTTTATCTGACCTTATATCTTAAATTAGATTTTATTTTAAAAGTCTATTTAAAAAAATAAATTAGTTAACGTAAAATCTTTCAAGCTGGGAAGGTAGCATTCACAGTATAATGTTGCCCACGTGGTATTAGTCCAGTTTGACAAAAGTAATTTGAAATATGTATGCCAGAATGGATTATAAAACCTCAAATTCTGGAAATAGTTCTAATTTAAAGAAGTAAAAAATACAAGAGAAATATAATAAATTTTGAACTATTCAAACCATTTTAATGAAACATTTATGTTCTCAAAAGCATACATTAATTAATATTTATTTTAGGTAAGTATTTTAGTTTTGTGGTCCACCTGGAACTCTAGAGTCTGCAATATTGAGTATTGAAGCAAAAGTTTTTCACACGATTAAACAGAAGCTTTAAGATCTGTAAGAGACACACCTTTAAACTTTTTAGTTTTGAATACAGCACTAGGTACTAGCAATGAAAAATTAAAACATTTTTAAAAGTGAATTTATTTTTAAATTGCTCCTGTTAAAAAATCTATGGTCATTAGAAAACATTCATTTTGCATGCCATTCTTCTTTAATATACCTTTCAATTTTTTTTATTGCAATCCATCAATTATGAGTGTCTTCTAAATAAGAACAATCATAACAGTAAAATCTGTAATAGGTTTCATACTCATTCATCTCTCACAACATATTCTATTTCTGTCCCACTGACCACAAAGCCCAGCTCCAGTGAGTGATGGGAAACATTTGATTACATTACTGAGAAGGAAAAAAGTAAAATCTAATCTACAGTAAACAGCGTCATGTGATGGATTGGATGTTATCTTAAATTTGACTTATGACAGTAGTAAACATCAAGAGTAAATAAATGGTATGGAAACATGAAATTTTTAAGATTATATATGAAGGAGTCCCCTGAAGTCTGTAAAAATATATGTAAGCAGTTTTTTTTTTCTATATTCAGAAAAAGCGTTAAGGAAACAAGTAATCTCATTTATTTTTTTTCCCCATAGTAGGAGTATAGTTCATCCAACTCAACCTCTAAAGAGCATAGAGGTGTAATATATTACTCAGTTAAACTTTAGAAGCTCAGAGTAAGTATTTTAAACTTGCTTGAGATTTTAAATTCAATTCTTATCTGTCAGGGCACCTCCAAGCTTTAATGGCCCTCTAGGACTTAATGGCTCTGCCCAAACTCCCCAGGCTTCCTCAAGTCTCTGATGCCCTAGCAAGGCTGTTGCAGGGCTGGTCTCCAGCTCTCCACAGCATTTCTCTACCAAACTGTGGCCCACCAACCCAAGCCCCTTTAGACTCAACACAGACTCAGCTTGTTACAGTCCACAGTGAGCTCCTGATGTCTCAGGCCATGATTGTCTCTTTGTCCCTGGCTGCTCTGAACCTGGCTGGAATGCACCCTGGTTGCTAGGCATTACTCAAGAGAAGCTATTTCCACTCCCACACCCTGGACTCTGGGAGCCACTGACCATACAGCACCCTGATACTGGCTCTGGAATTGCTAGGTTTAGTCCATATTAAGGTTTCTTCATCTGTACTTCCATTTGTAATGGAGGATCTGCTCAATAACATATGCAAAATAAAAAAAAAAATCTTAGTCTAGTGAGATGGGGAAAACTGTTGTATGATTAAGAAACTCAGTAAATAGTAGAATGAATTTTAGTATCTAAACTACATGAGCTATACACATGTAGTTTAGAAAGTTTCACGTTAACTACTCAGGGTCTAGTAATGATGACAGACTCTTGGCCAAGCACTATAAATCCTGTTGATGTGCTTAGCTCTGTATCTTTAGGTGTGACAAAGTGTATCTCTTTTAACTATGAGAAATATTCTTTGGTTCTTGGATTGCTTACTTATGCCATCTAAAAAAATGTTCATTACTTCCTTATCAGTTTTAATATTTTGACTGACAGTTTCAGACATTATCTGAATATGAATATCCTTCAGCTTTAGATCAGTCTGTTAGAAAAACACTATTATGGGAACTGTCAAATCCATTGGATTTGGAGCTATGGGGCTCCTTACCACCCTTCTACAGCTGAAACCAGTGCAGCGCTGGGCAAAGATTCTCAGTGTGATGGATATGGCTGCCGCTCTTCCTGTTTGCAGATCTGGGTAATAGGAAGACTCGACATGTTTTCCAGAGATGCAGCTGAAAAGGTGTGAATGCATGCACACACACAGACTTTCTTGTTTGCACAAGCAAATCGTGTTCATGGATCACTCAGAAATTAAGATGAATGTTAGTCCCTAGGCCTCTTCTCAGACTGCGCTGTCTCAGATCTTGAGTGTTTACATATGTAGGTCTCCTCTGGACCACTAATTAGCCCAGCCTGAATTTATCTAGCAGACTGCACAAGCACACGCACACATACACAAAGGACTGAAATTTCCTAGTGGATATCCCTCTATAGCTGCAGGCACTCAGAAACTACTGGCTTCCAGTGATTTTCTCCACATGTTGACAATTAAGTACATATTCTCACTGTGTGACAACAAAGTACATATGACAGTGAGACTGCACAGAAAATAGTGAAAAACAGTATTTATTAACAAGATTGCTGCAGTAATCAGGTGCAGGTACTGACCAGCAGATTGTTTACATACAATTAGCCTCTTCTATTCCCCCCCTCTAAGTTTTCCCTGATTTCTGTAACCCTCTTGACTCATTCCCTTCTCATGCCTGCTCCCAAGAAACTCATCCCTATCTAGCACTTTTTTTTCCACCAGTCCCAGTATAGCTAAATGTATATTCGAATTTGATATTTCTGACAGTCCTTCTGTGACTAAACTTTGCAGGATGATTTCATCACATGACTGGAGGCAGGATTCCAGCCACTTTCCACGTAGCATGGTATATCTGTAGACTTCTCTGGCCAGCTTCATTACTGTATTTTTGAACTTTAAAAGTGCCTCCAACCTTCATAAAATTTTCCTTTATCTTTCTGGGAAGACCATAATTAGTTTCATTTTGTTAAACTTTATTTTACAATTTCAGAATTTCTAACTTGTAGCAGAAAAATGTGTTAATAGCAAAAGGGTGTTTGTCAAGTTTCTGCCAGACTGTCCAGAAATCACACCTTTGTGGATAGGATCTATACTCTCATTGTTCTCATCTGACAGTCAGACAGCTACAAATTAGGAGTAATTTCCAAAGTTCTTAGTCAGGACAATATTCATATTCTGTTCTGATTTTTACAATTAACTTTAAAAATGTCTTAAAGGACAAGAGATGTTTACAGATGTTAGGGTAACTATAATATATGTGCTATCACAGGCTTCAAAGTCAGTGGTTCTTACTCACATATCTGAGATTTCTGTTGTAAAGACAGAAAGGAAACCTGTGGCAAAATCCACTTGCCTGAAGAAGAATCTTTGCACTATGGAAATGTTGATAATTGGTAATGAGATCTAGAAGTCAGTACCTATGTCAGGATCTGAAGTGCAGCAAATAGTCCTTAATGACCCTGATCCACTTTGTCTGAGTCTCTAATCATGGACCCAGGGTCTTCCTTTCAGCCTAGCCCTGGTAAGAATTGTTGTGGATTGGCCTGTTTCTAGCTATGTCTCCTAGACAGACCTCTCAAATGTACACTGCTTTTAGCTTGTCTCCATCTCTGTCACCTATGTAGACCTTTTGGATGATCTTCTCAGAGCCATGCTCCTGATGGGAACACCTTGCTGGGTCCTAGCCCTGTCTCGATGCTTACCAAAAAGGTTTGCAAACATTTCTCCAGTTCTGTTACCTAGATGGACTCTTTGGATGCCCCCTGTAGCCTTGTCACTGGCCCTGACTTTGGCCTAACATTCCACACAGGACTTGGCCTTGTGCTGTAAGGTACAATTTCTTCTATAGATCTCTTCAGATCTTCCACCTGAATAGACCCTAGATATGTGTTGTATCTTGCCTCCAGATATTTCTCAGCTATCTCCTGCCATTCATGCCTGGGCACTCCACATACACCTGGACCTGATCAAGCCTACAGTGTGTGGGGGTGGTTAATATCCTTCTTACCACCTGTGTTTGCTCATCCAGATCGGGTGGTGTAGGACTAAGTCTGATGAGTCCTGGCAGAGTTAGTGCTGGGGTTACTTTTGTCTCCTGTCTCAACTCTCCATCTAGAGACTCCCTGTTCACATTGCATTTACTGATACGTTAAACTTATGGTAAATCAGATAGATATGCATTTTATTTTGAAAGTAGCTTGTACAAACATCGAGTTATTGCATAGTTATTTGTATTGATGCTACGAAGGACAAAATCCTACCAATCACTTTGCAGATAGCTATGCTAGTTTTTCCTCCCAAAGGAAAAGGCACATGAGGGAATGTGTCACTTAGGCCTTGCCCAAACATGGTCAGCATATTCCTGAGGCATTTTTGCCAGAACTATGTAATGCACAATGGAATACATTATGAATGTACATTAGTTCATTGTTACTAGGGCAAATTACCAACAATCACATGGAAACTAAGGGTACTTATAGTCTAGGAATATTTATTTCTATAAGGAATATTTACTTAGACTTTTTGCATTTCAGGTATGGGTTTTCCTAAGTGCAAGAAAGAAAAATCTAAAAACATCTTAAAAAAAAATCTAAAAATTTTAAAGTTTCCATGTTATGTTTTCTTTTTAATATACATGATGGTAAATTCACAATTTAATATACTATTTACATGTTTATGCATATGTTCATATGCAGGCTGTTTAAAACTTTAAGGTATATTCTATAGGAAGTAATTTCTGTGACTCCAGTACAAAAACATACATTTTTTTTCCTGTTCTTATTTGCACAGTATTCACGCTCTAGTAAGGTACTCACTCATCCTGCATAGATGATCTTTTCTGGCACTCTGATTCTTTATTATAAAAATGTAACTGGCTATTCAGGTTGTCTGAAAGTAGAAGAAACACCAGAGACATCAATCAGCTCATTTCACAGTCTGAAATACAGATGAGGCTGTAGGAAATAAAAGGACGAAGAGCCATCTTATCTATATTACAACTTTTTTGTTCAGTTTTCAGTCTGACTCCAGCTTATACTCTGTAGTCAATGAAAAGACTAGTTCTAAAGCACAGCATCACTTATTGAATACTAGGATCGTATTCTTTATAAAATCATCTTAAAAATAATAAAAGATAAGATTGCTGCTGAGTTTAATTTAAAATTATTTGACTACTGTTAAGGATACCTACCTATTGTCTAAATGAGCTCCTTTAATGTAATAGAGTTAAAATTATGGCCATAAGTAATAGGATACGCATGATTATTGCACATAAGAAATTTGATCAAAATCATTGTGGTTTCTGCAATTCGTGCCCTTACCTAATGAAATACACTGTTTTCTGTGCAAATGTAATTGATTCATAAAGCTCAAGTGCTTCACTTTCTTCTTCAAGAAAGACCAAGAACTTCATTGTGATTTCCTTTTTTTTTTCTTTAAAATAGAAGCATAACATATTCAATTGAAAATGAAGGCAATCTACAATGAAGATAGCATTGGAGTTCATTACAAAATTTTAAAATTCAGTTTAACTCTAAAGGAAGCAACAAGACTACATTTTATCTGACACTGGAGACTAAACAGTTCATTTGTATTTTCTGAAGAAAATTGGGCATAGAATAAATCTAACTGACTGAAATCAGTCCTAGAGAAAAAAAAAAAAGATAATGTTGGTATGATGGCAAAGCTAATAAAAAATTTAATCATTCAGACCCTGCTCTCTTCAAAGAAGCTCTAACATTTGGATGTCTGATAATTATTGAGATGACTAATTGATGTGTTGCCTTCTTCAATAACAGATTAAAGACACAAGGTACGTTTTCTGAGGAGTGCAGAACACTGAGAAAAGGTAAACAAATATATAATGGGAAATGGGTTGAAACAAAATGTAAAAAAAAACAAACTGTATCAACTAGTAGCTTAATCATAAAATAAAAAAAAAACATATAGAAGTATGTCAATATATGATATTTTAAAAGGAAAGAAGGAAACATTAGATAGTGAAATCTACATACAGCAACATTACCTTATATGTTATTTCTAAAAATTCACACCACGTCTCTCAGCTGTTTTTAGTGTCTTTTCTTGATTATTTTTATGATTCTTTTTATTTCTTTATTTTTTCCCAGAAACAGTTGAAACTCATAGCAGACAAAGGTTTACTATACCTCTGATTGACTAAGACTTAGCTGTGTCCAATTTAGATAAAACTTTAGAGCACATGAAACAAATTCACGCAGAACAATAGAAATAATAGAATAGAGGTTAGTGTCAAGTTCAAAACACTTATGCCAAGGCAAGACAAACTACTTCTTTTTGTTTTTAAAAAGGGCTCTCTTCCTTAAAATGTCATAAAACCATTAAAACTGCAATGATATTTATCTGTTTTCTAAAATACTCCTGTTTCTTTTAATGCAAAACATTGATCTTGACAGGCTGGCACAAAAAAGAAAAATCAAAAGAAGGAAAAGCAAAATCACACAAGATNATAATTGAATCTTTTTTTTTTTTTTTTTTTCCAGAGTTAGCCTTACTGGGAGTGCTCCATACATGATCATCTGACAGAAACTTTTATAAATACCAGCACTAAATTACAGCTGTCATATGATTTTGAGAAATATCCACAAGAGGAAGCTTCAGTAAAACAGCTTTAGGAAGTTAATATATTGCAGAAGTATTACATAACAGAGAAGATTAGTAAATCATAGAATCATATAATCACAGAATCACCAAGATTAGAAAAGGCCTCCAAGATTTTCTAGTCCAACTGTCTACCTTCCAATAATATTTTGCCACTAGAACATGTCCCTTAGCACCACATCTACATGTTAATTTAACACCTCCAGAGACCGTGACTCCACCACCTCCCTGAGTTGCCCACGCTGAGGGCAACACAGTGAGCAAGGATCAGGATAAGGCTGAGGTACTTAATGCCTTCTTCACCTCAGTCCTTAATAGTAAGACTCTTTGTGCCCTGGGCACACAGCCCCTTGAGGTGGCATATGGGGATGGGGAACAGAATAGGCCATGCACAATCCACGATGAGATAGTTTTGGACCTGCTCCGAAAGCTGGACACTCACAAGTCCATGGGGCCAGACGGATTGCACCCTAGAGTGCTGAGGGAGTTGACAGATGTGGTTGCCAGGCCGCTCTCCATCATCTTTCAACAGTAATGGCTAACAGGGATTGTCCCGGTTGACTGGAGACTGGCAAATGTCCATCTTCAAGAAGGGCCGGAAAGATGATCCTGGTAGCTATAGGCCTATCAGTCCCACCTCGCTGACAGGGAAGGTTATGGAATGGATAATCTCAGGATACATCGTGGATCAGTTAAAGGTCAGCAAGGGGATCAGGCCCAGAGAGCATGGGTTTATGAATGGCAGATCCTGTTTGACAAATCTGATTTCGTTCAATGACATAGTGACCTGCTTAGTGGATGAAGATAAGGCTGTCGATGTGGTCGATCTGGACTTCAGTAAAGCCTTTGACACTGTCCTCCACAGCATCCTTGTGGAGAAGCTGGCTACCCATGGTTTGGATGGGCATACACTCTGCTGGGTGAAAACTGACTGGATGGCTGGGCCCAGAGAGTTCTGGTCAAAGGAGTTAAATCCAGATGGTGGCCAGTCACAAGTGGTGTCGCCCAGGGCTCGGTGCTGGGGCATCTTCTATTCAACGTCTTTATCCATTATCTTGATGAGGGGATTGAGTGCACCCTCAGTAAGTTTGTAGACGACACCAAGTTGGGAGGGAGTGTTGATCTGCCAGAGGGGAGAAAGGCCCTACAGACAGACCTGGATAGACTGCATCAATGGGCCAAGGTAAACCGTATGAGTTGCAATAGGGCCATGTGTTGGGTCCTGCATTTTGGTCACAGCAACCCCAGGCAACCCTACAGGCTTGGGGGGTAGTGTCTGGAAATTTGCCTGATGGAAAGGGACCTTGGTGTGGTGATGGACTGTCGGCTGAATATGAGCCAGCAGTGTGCCCAGGTGGCCAAGAAGGCCAATGGCATCCTGGCTTGGATCAGGAATGGTGTGGTGAGCAGGACTAGGGAAGTGATCCTGCCCCTGTACTCGGCACTGGTGAGGTCCCGCCTCGAGTACTGTTTGGTTTTGGGCACCTCAGTACAGAGAGGATACTGAGGTGCTGGAACAGGTCCAAAGAAGGGCAACAAGACTTGTGAAGGGCTTGGAGAATATGCCCTACACAAGGAGAGACAGAAGGAACTGGGGCTGTTTAGTTTGGGGAAGAGGAGACTGAGAGTGAATCTCATCACTGTTTATAAATATCTAAAGGGTGAGAGTTAAATGGATGGGAACAGGCTCTTTTCAGTGGTGTACAATGACAGGACAAGGGACAAAAGGCACAAACTACAACACAGGAAGTTCCATCTGAACATGGGAAAAAACTGTGAGAGTGACAGTGCACTGGAAAAAGCTGCCCAGAGAAGCTGTTGAGTCTTCTTCTCTAAGGATATTAAAGACTTGCCTGGACGCATTTCTGTGGAACCTACTGTAGGGAACCTGCTTTAGCAGATTCATTAGACTAGATTATCTACTGAGATCCCTTCCAACCCATAAGATTCTGTGATTCTGTGGTAACTGCCTCGTTAATGTGCTCTGTTTTGCTATATGTATCACTGTAGACACTCTGATAATGATCTAAAAAAGCCAGTAATAATTTCCCGACTACTATATATGAATACCAGTTTTATTCCTGTCATGGCATTATCTAAGGATCTGTGTCCATGACAGGGGGGGCAACAGGCCCACGGGCCCACAGGCCCAGAAAAGAGAGAAAGAAGGAAAAAAAAACTGCCATTGGTTTAGGGGCCAGCCGGGACTGGTCCGGTGGCTAATGCAGCAGGGGACTGGTGGACCCATGCCCTCGGGAAGACAAAGGGAAAAGGGGAAAGGTAGGGAACTCGTAGACAGATCTAAAACAAAACAGCGGCACCAATCTGAGGAGGAACGCTAATTTTACTAAATACTATATCGAAATTGAGGCCAGTAAATCAAACAGAGAGAGTTTCAAGTTGAGATTCTTACTCCATAACCTGCAGGGGAACCACGTGCTTCTCTGCCAGGTAGGAAGGAAGAAGACCCCTGGTCTGCCAAGTGGCTTCACCACCCCCTCCAGATGCAAAGATCTCTGGGGAGTGCAGCTCCTCCCCTCCCCCTCAGAGAACCAAGCACCCAAAAAAGGCAGTCCCCAGAAACCAAAAGATTAACTCTTTAACTGCCAGTGTTTTACATGATGTTATGATGCGGAATACCGACAACAAAAAAATCACAAAACCATGACAATTCCAAAAAGCAACATAAAGCAAATTAGAGGACTCAGAAATAGTTACCATTCTGTTGAATGGATTAAGAGCTGATAGCAAGTTTTCCATCCCCTCTTGCCTAAAGGTAGAATATATATATTCTAGTGGTTTACCTCTTCAGTCAGAAGCTGAATTCCAACCCAATTCTGTACTAACACTTTTTTTTTTTTTTTTTTTTTAAATCTTCTCTTCTGGTCAAAACTTTAAAAATGTCAAATACAATTGTAAATTGTGAGTCACTGTATACCTCCAGTTATATCAGTGTAACCCAGTAGATTATTATTGTTCATTTCCCAGGCACAACTATATCATAAAGATCAGTTGTACAAAAGCTCAGATTAGCTCCCCATAATTGTTTGTTTTCTTTGCTGACATTGCTTCTTTGTTTTCTCTCTCTTTGACTGAAGTTTTCCAAGTCCTCAGGAAAAGTTGTCTTACTTCTCACAAGACCCAGGTACTACTCTTTACTGCTGTAGTCATTGCTGAATAAACAGGATATTGTACCTATAAAATACAATGTTTTTAATATTGTCAGTTTGCATTCTGAAATAGTAGCATAGGTTTCTAAGGAAACATTACCTTTGTTTATTTCTCTTGTGCCACATTTCCCTGTGTTTGCATTGCTCCGGCTACATATATACATGCTAAGCATTACAGTGTTGAATATGTCAAATGAAATGTATCTTAAGCTAATAGGCTATTTCATATAACTAATTTTTTTACGATTATTGACAAAAAGTTTAGAAATGAGAAAAGCAAACTTTATTGCATCAATGAATAAACCATTTTACAGTACACTAATAAAATTTCTCAATAGCAGATAAGAAAATAAAAACAAACAACAACAACAAAAAAAAAACAGCCAAAGTGAATAAAAAGAAAACAGAATAATTCACTATACTGTATGTTGTGGTTATGATTATGTCAAACTAGACTAATGGTATGATATTTCAAATATTGATATAGAGAAAAAGAAAGCAATGCTCTTGGAATGGTTATGATTTATTTCTAAATATTGAAGAAAGGCAAATCAAGGTATAATAGTTGTAAACATTTTGAATAGTTCTCCTTACAGATTCTCAAGAACATTAAGAACACATAAGTAATGCTAATATATGAAGGGGAGGAGATAAAGTAACTCAGTAAAATACTGTAATAGCCATTCCAAATAAACATCTGTCCCCTCAGCTGTATGTTGAGACTTAGGCAAATTTTGGAACAGAAGTTCAGACAACAATACATTAACAGTACAAAACTTGTAATGCATATTTGACAGGCTATTTTTTAACTATTATTATTATTTTATTTAGGCATGTAATATGAAGGTTTTTACAACCATGTCAGGATGTAGAGATGAGTATGTCACTGGTTATCAGCCTTTTAAAGTAGAGTTTGGAAAATATGCAAAATATTTAATAATAAAGCAAAAGAGATCCAGATGGTAAGGAGGAACCTTTCTTGGTATATCTTTTGTAGGATTGAAAGTAAATCTAATTTTTGCATGAAGTGCTGAAGAGGCGTTTACTCAGTATATGTGTGAGTTTAAAGTAAAGTTAACTATGCCTTCTAGTTCACCTACTAGTAGAGCTACTATTGGCAATTCAAAAAGGATGCTTTCTGCAAGTCAGAATGTAAGTGTTTTAACTGGGTTAACAAAATGGTTAGTCATCTGCTTGATGTTGCCACTTGGTATAAGGAAAAACATGCACTTTTTGCTTCCCCTCAGCTTGAAGAGGAGGTTATTCCCTATGACTCATTCATTCTAGCTACACAGAATGCATAAAAGCTTTCACTATTACAGGTATGTCTTGAATTTCTATTTCAGGGCTATTAAATTATGCCTGTGTATTGTCTCCTTTCAGTTATTTTTGATAATGGCTCAGATCTGCGGTACCTAAAGAGGAAATAATTTCATTTAATTGCCTTGGAATTACTGTAATATGATTTCAGTCTAATACATTACATTAATTTCTGTAATTTGTACCTTAATTTTTCTGTAAATTGACAAAATATTTCCTCTAATTGGAGAAACATATACAGTAGGATTTGGTTTGAAATTAAGATACCTAAATGTAAGCTTCTACATAAAAGTATCTATATATTGGCTGTATTTCCCAATTTCCATTTTAGCTAGTAGAGATCTAATCAAAGTAACCAAAAGAAGCCAGAGACAGATATAACTGAGATGTTACAAATGGAGTATTCCATAATTGTTTTGTATCATTTAGGATAATCTAGGGTTCCCAAGGCCTATTAACCCTATGCAGGGTTGATGGATAGAAACCAACATTTCCAGAAGATCTTCAGGGAAGAAAAGCAGCTGTAGGTAAGGCTAGATGTCTATGAGTAACAGAATTTTGCCCTCAGTGGCTAATTAAGAGGGTTCCAAATTGCATATCCACCTAGGATTTTAGCTGAATAAAAGCCTCTTTGGCACACTGCACATAACCTAGGTCTGGTGCAAAAAAAAAAACCTGACATGTATCATTGTCAGTCCAGCTTTTAAATACAAGCTTCATATCCTTTTTGCCTCTAAAGGTATTGAGGAGAATATGAAGTTATCACTACAAAGAGTCAGATGGCTTAAGATGACGACTCAAGAAATAAAAAATAGAAAAATCTAACATTGATAAAAGCACTGTGATAGCTATAACTGTTGCCTATCAGTTCTTATTAATTTCTGTCAGTTATATAACAGTTATTATTGTGTGTGTATAATTTGCCAGGTTCTGTCTGATTTAGAGTAATACATGTTAATCATTCATATGAAAGATTTCTTTCAGAAAATATTCAAGACAAATTCACATGTACAACAATGTACAAGAATGGAAGTATTTTACGTAGACTGCCCTTATTCAAAGCAGCATCTCAAATCATTATCACTAATGCAGAAATCATAGAATCACTAAGGTTGGAAAAGACCTGCAAGATCATCCAGTCCAACTGTCCACATATCACCAGTAATACTCACTGAAAGTAGACTTAAAAGAATTTCTGCTTATATATTAAATCATGTAATCACAATAAGCCTGTTGTGTTCAGAATTTACACTGCTTTTTTTTTTCACAATCAGCAACAATACGTGAGTTCATACCTGGCTAGTGTTTCAGTCACAACAGCATTCCTATCTTTGATCAATATTAGCTGTTAGCAAAATAACAGATATTCTACCCACAGTTTATCTTCCTTGTAACCAGAATCCATTTTATTCAGTACATTACTTTTCATATTCTGCATAATTAATATTTTCATCTGTGATCTAAGATTTCATACAGATTGTTTATGGATCAGGAGAAAAATAATATTTTCACAGCCCAGTACATGATATGAAATAATGCATATCCACTCTGAACACAAAACATAAAGCAAGGTGAAGGAAACATGTTTAACTGCTATAATTAACCTACTATGTCAGAGGTGGATGTTGGTGATATTGCAGTAGAGGCTGAAACTTCCCACTAATATTCCATTAAACTTAGTTGCAGTGTGACAGATGGCAGCAGAGGGGCAGTCTGACAAAATTACATCTAACATGGAAGAGCGTATGAAGGAAAGTTTTGCAATTGAATTCCACCATGCAGAAAAAATGGCACCCGCTGATATTCATTGACACTTGCTGAACATTTATGGAGGTCATGCTGTAGATATGAGCACAGTGGGGCAGGTGGTGCATTTCAGCTGTGATGATAGTGATGTGAAAGGCAAGCTGTATGCCAGACAGCCATGCACAGCTATTACAACACAAAATGAAAAGCGTCTTGATCAGCTCTTCCACATGACTTCAAGGATTATGACCACAGAACTGTGTATGGAACTGAGTATTTGCTTCTGTGCACTGGAAATTATAGAATCATAGAGTTATAGAATGGTTTGGGTTGGAAGGGACTTTTATGATCATCTAGTTCCACCCCCCCTGCTGTAGGCAGAGTCACCTCCCACTAGACCTCACTGTGCAAAGCCCTGTCCAGCCTGGCCTTGAATGCCTCCAGGATGGGGGCATCTGCAAACTCTCTGGGAAACCTTTTCCAGTGTCTTATTGGCCCATCTCTCAAGCCTGTCCAGGTCCCTCTGGATGGTATCCCTTCCCTCTAGTGTGTCAACTGCACCTCTCAGGTTGGTGTCATCTGCAAACTTGTTGAGGGTACACTCAATACCACTGTCTATGCTGCCTACAAAGATGTTAAATAGCACCAGTTCCAGCACCAGGTCCTGAGGAACGTCACTTGTCACTGGTCTGCACTTGCACATTGAGCTTCTGACCACAACTCTCTGAGTGTGACCATCCAGCCAATTCCTTATCCAGTGAGTGGTCCACTTAATGAATTTACGTAGATTTATTCTCATACTTGAGCAATGAGTATCAGGCAGTTTTTAAGCACAAAAAAATGTCTTTGAATATTTGCTAAGGAAAATAATAATATATGGGTTATAAGGAATTACCAGTATACTTACTGGTATTACTTATGGGTATTGCTGCTGTTGTTATTTTTATTGTTGTTATTTCTGGAATAGTATAGGACCTATAATCCTTCTGCAGCATTTTAAAAATATTTGATATAAAAAATAATAACCCATAGCAACATTTACAGTGTAATTAAAGACTTTATTCTTGAGTGCTGGGAACTTGCTTTTGTTGAATTACACTAAAACTACATCATTTTGAATTTCTGCTATCTAATACATTATATTGTCCAAAGACAGGTTGTCCCTCATTTGACGTGTAGGTGCATTGTGAGTTAGTGGCAGAGAAACTTGCACTTGTACAAATGTGAAAGCCTGCCTGGGCATAGTTTTGAGTCATCTGCTCTAGCTGACCCTAGTTGAGCAGGGGGCTTGGTTTAAACGACATCAAGAGGTCGCTTCTTACTTAAACCATTTTGTGATTCTGTGAAATAGACAGAAGTATACAGCAGTACTGGATAATGACTTAATCCACTAACACATGTACTTAAAACAGAAAAGACTATTGGAAGTCAAAAGGATTTGTTTGTGACACATGTATAAAAATCATCAGCAGCAATCATATAGAAAAAAAGAATGCTAAAAAGAAAAGAACATTGAAGCAAATCATTTTGCCTGTAGTTATCTGTAGCTTTTTATTTTTATCTCTCAGTCATAAGTCTGCCTTTCTCTGGAAAGTATACGAAAGTCACTTTGAATGTGAAATGTACACTCTTATGCAGTGGAGCTACGGTTCTTGTAAAAAATAAATAATTGAAAAATAAAAGTAAATGTAATATATTTTTAAAAGGGTAAACAAATTTTGGTTTTGAGATTGTGCACTGCTTGTAAGTAAATGTAATAATAAACACAACTAAGTGGATTCATCTTAATAGGATGAATTAAAGTTTGAGTTTTAACATATGCTTAAATTTTTTTGATTCACTTCTGTGTACACTTGCACTGAAAAGAAAAAAAGGAAAAAAAAAATTACAGTAGTTATCATCTGTGTATGGGAACTGCTGAGTCATGGCCTGAACCACTGATTGAGCACCTGGAGGAAAGACCCAGTCAGCCCTGGGAGCACAGGTGAAGGCCTCATTTAAGGGCTGACTGCTCCTGAGGAAGGATCTCTTCCTGGAGATCCCTCTTTGGTGGGAGCCTTTTCCTGCGAGCCCCAAATCTTCCGATCCGGGTGAGCGCTGTATTTTCCTTCCACCTTTTGTAACGCTTTTTCCATCGCGTTAGTCCTGCTTATCGCTACATTTGGTGAGCCAGCCAGGCCATCATATTGAAATGGCTTTCCTTTTGAATGTCTTTAAGTGGGCCAAGGGGGAGAACATCGTCCCTCTAGATAAAACCTTGCCGGGGCACATCCCAGGATTTCTGGGTTCACCCTTCTATGAACTGGCAGCCATAATTGAAAACTGGGGTCCCTTACGGGATAGTGGGAATATTTCCCCATCACCGTCTGGCATGGCAAAATATTTTTATGGATTAGATAAAGATATCCTGATTACAAAGGAACGCCGACTGGCTGCATCCTCTGTGGCATGGCCCCTCTTAATGGCTCTAAATCGTGCAGAACTTTCAAATAATACTTTAGAAAATGAGAACCAGCTACTGTGTGATCGCATTAGAAACTTGAGCAAGAGCTTGGCCTATTGACAGGGAAAAAATCAAGTCTAACTTTCCCCTTAAAGAAAATACGGAATATTGCATTGGAAAATACTCAGGGCCCTGAACCAGTAGACCTGGGTAATCCAACAGGGAAAATCTCTAGATCGGATCTCAAAGCCTCACTTGAGGTGGATCCCTTCGAGATCCGACCTGTAGTGACTCAAAAAACAAAAAAGATACAGGACAGACCAGCAGGGGTGCCCCCTGACCAATGGCCCCCTGCCCAAACCCATCTCCATGTAACAGCTCGCCCCTATACGGCGTCCGAATTGATGGATTTGGTGCAACGATTTCGGCAGAAACCAAGGGAAAGTGTACCAGCTTGGTTACTCCGATTATGGGACATGGCGGCAGAGAGTGTTGTGGTCAGTGGACCAGAGGTTTCCAAACTCGCATCCATTACCTCGCACCCTGCCCTTAGACAAAGGCTGTATGCCACCGTGCAACAAAATGAGGAGAATCATACCTTAATGGATTGGTTGATGGCGGCATGCCGTATCACTTGGCCTAATAAGACCGATATTCCGGTGCATGCAGGTTTATGGTCCTCCATGGAGGACCTCCAAACGTATATTCGTGAGCTAGGAATGAAAGAGGCCATTTATGAGGATGGCTTTGTAAGTCCTGACTTAGTAAAATTCTCGGCTGGAATGAGGGACCTAATTTTACAGCAGGCACCCTCCCACCATTACGGCATACTGTTATCTATATTGAACCCCTTGGTGGCCTCAGAGGCCATTGTTCAGCAGGCTGCCCAGTTGGTGGCTGATCTGGGGGAGACGGAGCACTTAAGGGCAAGGCGTAATATTAGGACAGTGGAAGGGGCTGAGGTATATCCAGTAATTAAAACTGGAAAAGCTGCCCCACAGACACCCCGATCGGGCCCCATACGGGTATCCCGTAAACAGATGTTTAATGACCTCATAAGGGCTGGGGTGGCTTTTGCTAAAATCGATCGCCAACCTAATCATGTTTTGCTTCAATTATGGAAACAACTGAGGGACGATCAAAAATTTCAAAGTACCTCCAAAAGAACAGGGGTACGAATTATTGAACGAATACCAGAAAATACTTGGAACCTAGAGGACTTTATAGTCCCTAATAAAAGGAAAAAGCTGCCCCAGGTGACTCGGGCTACGATGCCCGAGTCACCTGAGGAAAAAGACTTGGCTCTCGCCCAATTCATGGCTTGATAGGGGATATTAGTCCCCATGTAACTAGGGCCTCCAGATGGGACCGGAGGCCCTATGTTGAGCTGACCATTTTTTGGTCCCGAAAGAACATACAAAGAGTTATGGCATTGGTTGACGCAGGCGCGGAAACGTCAATTATTTATGGGGATCCAACTAAGTTTAATGGGGATAGAGCAATGATCGGTGGCTTCGGGGGACAGACCATTCCAGTTACCCAGATGTGGTTGAAACTGGGGGTTGGGCGTCTCCCGCCCCGGGAGTATAAGGTGTCTATTGCCCCAGTCCCAGAGTACATCTTGGGCATAGACATTTTATGGGGTCTGGCTCTCCAGACAACTGTTGGAGAGTTCAGACTCCAACAGAGGTGTATTAGTATCCGGGCGGTGCAGGCGATATTGAGAGGCCACGCGAAGCATGAGCCTATTCATCTGCTGGAACCGCGCCGGATCACTAATGTGCGGCAGTATAGACTCCCGGGGGGGCAAGATGAAATATCAAGGACTGTGCGGGAATTAGAAAAAGCTGGGATCGTAAGACCTGCACATAGCCCGTATAATTCCCCCATATGGCCAGTGCGGAAGTCAGATGGCACATGGAGAATGACGGTAGACTACAGAGAATTAAATAAGGTCACGCTGCCTGTTCATGCAGCCGTACCCAATATTGCCTCCCTAATGGACACATTGAGTAGGGAAATAAAAACCTACCATTGTGTCCTAGACTTGGCAAATGCATTCTTCAGTATTCCAATTGCTGAAGAATCACAAGACCAGTTCGCATTTACATGGGGAGGCAGGCAGTGGACCTTTCAGGTCCTGCCACAGGGGTACGTGCATTCACCAACATACTGCCATAACCTAGTGGCGCGTGACCTGGCAAATTGGGAAAAACCTAACACTGTTAGCTTGTATCATTATATTGATGATCTCATGTTGACATCTGACTCACTGGAGGCAGTAGGGCAGGCAGCAGATTCATTAACTACCTATCTGCAGGAAAAAGGATGGGCTATAAACCCCCAGAAGGTGCAAGGTCCAGGCCTAGCTGTGAAATTCCTGGGGGTAGTTTGGTCAGGCAAGACCAAAGTACTACCCAGTGCTGTCATAGATAAGGTTCAGGCATTCCCAGTCCCTACAACACCAAAGCAGCTGCAGGAGTTCTTGGGTATATTGGGATATTGGCGTTCCTTTATACCTCATTTAGTGCAGCTGCTGAGGCCATTATATAGACTCACAAAGAAGGGGCAACTGTGGGACTGGGGGAGAACAGAACACGAGGCTTTCCAACAGGCAAAACTGGCTGTTAAACAAGCCTAGGCACTGGGTATATTTGATCCTACCCTCCCAGCTGAATTGGACGTTCATGTCACTCAGGATGGCTTTGGCTGGGGCCTGTGGCAATGCCAGAGTTCTGTTCGGACCCCGATCAGGTTCTGGTCTCAGGTCTGGCACGGAGCGGAGGAAAGGTACAGCATGATCGAGAAACAGTTATTGGCTGCCTACTCTGCATTACAGGCGGTAGAGCCAATAACCCAAACATCTGAGGTCACAGTTAAGACCACCTTGCCAATTCAGGGGTGGGTGAAAGATCTGACCCACCTTCCTAAGACAGGGGTGGCCCAAGCACAGACAGTGGCACGATGGGTCGCCTATCTCAGCCAGAGGAGCAGTTTGTCTTCATCACCGTTGAAAGAAGAACTTCAAAAGATCTTAGGCCCGGTGACGTATCACTGCGATGCACCGAGAGAAACAACGGTTGCTCCACCGGAGAGGAGTCCTGTTCAGAAGGGGAAATATCCCATTCCTGAAGATGCCTGGTATACGGATGGGTCCAGCAAAGGCAACCCGAGCAAGTGGAGAGCAGTGGCATACCATCCCTCCACGGACACAATCTGGTTTGAAGAGGGGGATGGTCAAAGTAGCCAGTGGGCAGAACTGCGAGCCGTGTGGATGGTTATCACCAAGGAACCTGGTGACAGTGCACTGAACATCTGCGCAGATAGTTGGGCTGTGTATCGTGGGCTCACTCTTTGGATCGCACAGTGGGCCACTCAAGACTGGACCATCCACGCCCGACCGATCTGGGGCAAGGAGATGTGGTTAGACATATGGACTGTGATTAAACATAGAACCGTACGCGTCTACCACGTTTCTGGACATCACCCCCTGCAATCACCAGGAAATGATGAGGCTGACACGCTGGCTCGAGTACGTTGGATTGAGAACTCTCTTTCCGAGAACATCGCCCACTGGCTACACCAGAAGCTGCGACATGCTGGACAGAAGACAATGTGGGCAGCTGCAAAGGCATGGGGGTTGCCCATAACTATGTCAGATATCATACAGGCATGTCATAATTGCGAAGCTTGCTCGAGAATGAGACCAAAAGCCTTGCCAGAGACGACTGCCCACCTTGCCAGAGGACATAACCCTCT
Source organism: Numida meleagris (assembly GCF_002078875.1). Lineage (NCBI taxonomy): Eukaryota > Metazoa > Chordata > Aves > Galliformes > Numididae > Numida > Numida meleagris. Next base: position 148,590,082 of record NC_034409.1, read on the forward strand.
CCAGCGGTGGCAAATTGATTATATAGGCCCTCTCCCACGTTCTGAGGGGGCCAGATATGCTTTAACTTGTGTCGACACGGCAAGTGGACTGATGCAGGCCTATCCAGTACCAAAAGCAAACCAGGCCTACACCATCAAGGCTTTAACCAAATTAATGGCAGTATATGGGACTCCACAGGTCATCGAGAGCAACCAGGGTACACACTTCACAGGCGCGATGATACAGCGCTGGGCAGAGGAGAACAACATTGAATGGCGATTTCATCTGCCTTATAATCCAACGGGAGCGGGCCTCGTTGAACGTTATAATGGCATCCTGAAGGCTGCTTTGAAGACAGACTCTCAGTCCCTGCAGGGGTGGACAAAGAGACTCTATGAAACCCTGCGGGACCTGAATGAAAGGCCTAGAGATGGCAGACCCAGTGCCCTGAAGA